>NC_134695.1:80866770-81131233 GCF_050947455.1 Rhinoderma darwinii
GAGAAGGAGGAGGAGGAGGAGAAGGAGAAGTAGAAGGAGAATAAGAAGAAGGAGAAGTAGAAGGTGGAGGAAAATAAGGAGGAGGAGAAGAAGAAGAAGAAGAAGTAGAAGGAGGAGGAAAAGAAGAAGTAGAAGAAGGAAAAGCAGAAGGAAGAGGAGGAGAAGAAGGAAAAGAAGAAGAAGGAGGAGGAGAAAAACAAGTAAAAGGAGAAGAAGAAGAAGAAGAAGAAGAAGGAAGAGAAGGAGGAGGAGGAGAAGAAGGAGAAGAAGAATAAGAAGGAGGAGGAGAAGTAGAAGGAGGAGAAGAAGGAGGAGGAGAATAAGGAGAAGGAGGAGAAGAAGAAGTAGAAGGAGGAGGAGAATAAGGAGATGGAGAAGAAGAAGAAAAAGAAGAAGTAGAAGGAGGTGGAGCAGAGGGAGAATATGGAGAAGGAGAAGAAGGAAAAGAAGAAGAAGAAGAAGAAGAAGGAGAAGGAGAAGAAGAAGACGAGTGCATGAATATATCAGAGCAGAGAGAAACCAGAAAACTCAGTGGAGCAAATTTGTTAAGGCAGAGGATGCGCCAAATTTTCAGTGGCACACGCAGTATGATAAATTTGACGCTTCTTGCTAGACATGTTATAACACCTCTTAGGCTTAGTTTTCGTTTGGTGCATTTTTACACATTTTAAGACACACCCCCTGCCTACTATGCCACGCCTCTTTTCTAGACACATTTTAAATGATTTTAGCAAGATGTAAACATCTGCTCTTAAATTGCTCTAAAATGAAAAGCGCCAAAATGTGCCAAACTGCGCCACGTTTGGCGCATTTTTCACCACATTCTAGACACAGATACAGTAGAGAATCTGCTTGAATATATAGAAAGTACCTGTAATTTCTGGGGCCGTCTTCTTAGGCCTCATGCACACGACCGTAGCCATGTGCACGGCCGTGATTTTCCGTCGGACTGCTGCGGAGTGTCACCCGTGGGCCGCCCGCAAATCGCGGGCCGTGCAAATGGCCGCGTGCATTAATGTCTATGAGCCTGGACCGCAAGTCGTGTGCATGGGCCCATTGAAATGAATGTGGCCGCAATTCACACGCAGATTTGCCGCTGAATTGCTGCCGCAAAAATACGTTTGTGTGCATGGGGCCTTTTATGTTGTGAAAATTCAACTTCAGGTGTAGCAGCCTGTAGTGTATCAGCGTTCACATGTACAGATGATAAGATCTCAGCTGTTGGATTTCACCCCCATCATGTCCGTCTGGCTCTGAGTTATTATCCTTCATGGATCCCTGTACATTATATTTCCATCTTCTGACTCTGAACCCATTAAACTGACAATAATCGGCCTCGTTAAAGAGCTTCCATTTCATGAGCGCGGCCCGGGGGAGACACATCGGCCGCTTCCCCCGCCCGGAGCTTGTGATAAGGACTCGGCTCTCATCTACAGGGACTCCATGTTTAATCCGCTCCAGATGTGGCCTCATTAGCCGCCTGGCAGCAGAGAACACGGTCCTGTGGCCACCAGCCCCCCCCCCCCCCTCCGGTCATGTGATGAGTGCAGAACATTCTCATTACAAGATGCTCATTTTCAGCTCCGACCCAACAATTTCCCAGTGATTCGGAACGTTCTCCATCGCCGTCTGTAATACTGAACCCTCCATCAAAAGCCGCGTCCGGCGTTATAACCATCGGAGAATGAAAAGTTCTGCAACTTTCTAATAGACTTTGTGCACTAATTCCTCACATAGTCAAGATATATGCTTGCTGTCAGTGAATGGGACCATTCTCTGTCACTAGTTTAGTCATGTCTAATCTCCTAGCTAATCTAATAGGCGCCTTCGCACTGATAATGCTATTGTAACATTGTAACAAACCCTCAGCCCTGGATACATTGTAACAAACCCTCAACCCTGGATACATTGTAACAAACCTTCAGCCCTGGATACATTGTAACAAACATTCAGTCCTGTATACATTGTAACAAACCTTCAGCCCTGGATACATTGTAACAAAACCCTCAGCCCTGGATACATTGTAACAAACCTTCAGCCCTGGATACATTGTAACAAACTTTCAGTCCTGTATACATTGTAACAAACCCTCAGCCCTGGATACATTGTAACAAACCCTCAGCCCTGGATACATTGTAACTAACCCTGGATGGTTTTTCATCCTCTAAGTGTAAACAAGAATATTCCCATTCACTGAGATTTTAAAGATGATGAGAAATTAAAACCCAATGAGTATCAGCCTTAAGAGTGGGGGAAGGGGGTTAAACAGGGGTCCATTATAAATCTGTTGCCAAAGGGCCCATATAAGCCCGGCAGAGGACCGGGTAATGACTTCCGGTTTTATCTCCCTGTAATGCCTTGTTCACACATTGCAGATTTGGTGCAGATTTTGCATTCATTTTTTAAGCCAAAGCCAGAATTTGCAGCAAATCTGCACTGTGGGAACAAGGCCTACGAGTGCATCTGTAATATACAGGCAAAGTGCTCAGGAGAGGAGGAGAGTGTTAAGACTCCAGCCCTGGTCCCCTCCCCCACTATCCACCCCATAAAAGCAACAGGGGCCACCTCTCTGGTAAGTGCAACTCTGATAAATCATAAAAGAATTTAACTGAATTTGTTCTGTTCAATATTTATTACAAAATTAGTTTTCTCTGAAATTGTAGTTACTTTTTTTGTATTGTTTGTTTTTCATGATTTTTCTTGTTCAGTTTTCTCTGGACTTTAGGGGGCAGCAGGGAGTTTATAGGGTCTATCTCTAGATGTTTTCCAGCTGTAGTGACCGGTGACCGAACTGCACTGCTCAGATACAGGGAGACAGGACAATCATTGTCACAACCACCCCCATCCTCCGCAGGTTTCACTCCCGCTGCCGGTAATATCTGTTTTTATTGCATGTTGTGGTTACTCGCTGTAAATTACTCAGCCTGAAGTCATTGCTGGCAGGAGACATCACTGAGGAGACCGCAGAATGATCTGAGCGCATTTCACACAGTATTATATGAAGCGTTACGGTCATTGGGAAATTTCTTTTCCTTGGAGACACAAAGCTCCATCTTCCCCTCTGCAGATTCCCCCACAATGTGCAAACATCTCCAAACTACATTAATGAGAAGCCTGGTCCAAAATACCAGCAGGTTACTACAATAATGCAGAGGTGAATGATACTGCCCCCCACTGGAAAGTCCTGGCACTGCATCCCCCATGGTAGCCTTCAGTGAACCTAACAGTGTATACAGGACAACTGCTCATATTACAATCCTCCCAGATCTGCAGTCCATCACTAAACTACTGTTCATGGTCATCTACAGTCTCTTGAAAGGCTCCTTAATAAATGAAACAGTGTCAAGATCTCTGCTTGCTGTCAGTGCATGATAACACTTCTGTGTATATCAAGAGGCTTAAAATCTGCATACGCGAAATACTTTCATAGCTGAGTGTTTGCTACAATGTATACACAGTCTAGACAATCCTCTATGAGCTAAAACATCAGCAGCACGCGGTTATGGTTTGCTGCAATGTATCAGTGCAGGTAAAATTTACTCGCTTTTAGCTCATAGAGGATTGCCTAGACTGGATACAACTTTAGCAAATTCTCAGCTGTGAGAAGTATTAGGTCCAAACAGGCTTTCAACCTCTGGATAAAAAATATATATATATATATATCCCCGTTCACTGACAGCCAACAGAGATGTTGCAAATGGTGAGAAATGTAAACACAAAGTCTATTAGAAAGTTATAGAATTTTTCATAATACAATAATTACTCTGTATTTAGATAAAACTGGAGCAGCCCTTTAATCCCGTCTGACCCATCTGCAGAATACTTTACCGACAAATGTAGGACCTCAGAAGTAACATAAAACTACTCCCCCCACTCTCCACCCTATTACAAGATGTCGCTGCTGACTTCTTCTTCTCCCCCAGACTCTGCATACAACTTATTATCCTATTTATTCTTTATTTAGGAGGAGAACAGCGTTGGCTCCTGGGATGTTTGTTGTTTGTGCCCTCGGGGGATATCGCACGGTAATCGAAGCCGCAGCTTGAGGTAATGAGCTCGTCCCGGCTGCAGTTTGCGGATTGGGTCCAGCGTTTAGATTAAGGATTGAGCAGAGTGACATTAATCCGGTTAAACTGAGATCTCGCTGATATCGGCCCCTGAGACCTCGCTGATAATAGGCCCCTGAGATCTCGCTGATATCGGCCCCTGAGACCTCGCTGATATCGGCCCCTGAGATCTCGCTAATATCGGCCCCTGAGCTCTCGCTGATATTGGCTCCTGAGATCTCGCTGATATCGGCCCCTGAGATCTCGCTGATATCGGACCCTGAGCTCTCGCTGATATCGGCCCCTGAGATCTCGCTGATATCGGACCCTGAGCTCTCGCTAATATATCGGACCCTGAGCTCTCGCTGATATCGGACCCTGAGCTCTCGCTGATATTGGCCCCTGAGCTCTCGCTGATATCGGCCCCTGAGATCTCGCTGATATCGGCCCCTGAGATCTCGCTGATATCGGCACCTGAGATCTCCCTGATATCGGCACCTGAGTTCTCGCTGATATCGGACCCTGAGTTCTCGCTGATATCGGCACCTGAGATCTCGCTGATATCGGCCCCTGAGATCTCGCGTATATATCGGACCCTGAGATCTAGCTGATATCGGCCCCTGAGATCTCGCTGTTATCGGCCCCTGAGTTCTCGCTGATATCGGACCCTGAGATCTCGCTGATATCGGACCCTGAGTTCTCGCTGATATCGGCCCCTGAGATCTCGCTGATATCGGACCCTGAGTTCTCGCTGATATCGGCCCCTGAGATCTCGCTGATATCGGCCCCTGAGATCTCGCTGATATCGGCCCCTGAGATCTCGCTGATATCGGCCCCGGAGATCTCGCTGATATCGGCCCCGGAGATCTCGCTGATATCGGCCCCTGAGATCTCGCTGATATCGGCCGCTGAGACCTCGCTGATATCGGCCCCGGAGATCTCGCTGATATCGACCCCTGAGATCTCGCTGATATCGGCCCCTGAGATCTTGGGTTCGCAGCATCACTACTTGGCCCGGGTTGGATTTTGACGATTTTACTACAAGACGTGAAACCAGATGCGCAGAGCTGAGTACAAAAGGTCGCAGCCTCGCTTGTTTTCCATTTATTATGTATGAAATCAGGGCAAGCGCTGGATGTCACCCCTGATTTATGCTGCAGGCTCCTGGGGCAGCTGATGAATGACCTCTGCAGACTATTGCTCTGCCACCTTCAGATAATCCTGTGATTGAGTCCATGCCACACGAGGGGCCTGGTGGCTGATGACCCCTGACTTCTGACCCTCAGGACCCTGGCTGCAGGAACTACCGTCTGGTGTCTGATAACCTCAGCGCTGGTGTGACCCCCTCACTGCAGGAGGCATCTCAAGACCTTCCCACCCCCTGAGGTGGTTCCTGGTGGACCGGCCGCTCACCCAACTGAAGGACAATTTATAAGAGACTTCAATATAATTCTCTTCCCTCAGCATCAAGAAGGACAACACTGCCCGAGACCCCTCACTGGCACCCCAAATGGAGACCTATGCAGAACATTGCTCTACCTCCCCTCAGATACATATAAAATATATTCTGCAGATTATTACACCACTGACCTCTCCAGAGATCTGCAGAACATTGCTCCTCTACCTCCTGACAGATACATAGTGATATATCCTGCAGATTATTACACTACTGACCTCTCTACAGATCTGCAGAACATCGCTCCTCTACCTCCTGACAGATACATAGTGATATATCCTGCAGATTATTACATTACTGACCTCTCTACAGATCTGCAGAACATTGCTCCTCTACCTCCTGACCGTTATATAGTGATATATTCTGCACATTATTACACCACTGACCTCTCTACAGATCTGCAGAACATTGCTCCTCTACCTCCTGACAGATACATAGTGATATATCCTGCAGATTATTACACCACTGACCTCTCTACAGATCTGCAGAACATTGCTCCTCTACCTCCTGACAGATACATAGTGATATATTCTGCAGATTATTACACCACTGACCTCTCCAGAGATCTGCAGAACATTGCTCTACCTCCCGTCAGATACATATAAAATATACTCTGCAGATTATTACACCTCTGACCTCTCTAGAGAGCTGCAGAACATTGCTCCTCTACCTCCTGACATACATAGTGATATATGCTGCAGATTATTACACCACTGACCTCTCTACAGATCTGCAGAACATTGCTCCTCTACCTCCCGACAGATACATAGTGATATATGCTGCAGATTATTACACCACTGACCTCTCTACAGATCTGCAGAACATTGCTCCTCTACCTCCTGACACACATAGTGATATATCCTGCAGATTATTACACCACTGACCTCTCTACAGATCTGCAGAACATTGCTCCTCTACCTCCCGACAGATACATAGTGATATATGCTGCAGATTATTACACCACTGACCTCTCTAGAGATCTGCAGAACATTGCTCCTCTACCTCCTGACAGATACATAGTGATATATCCTGCAGATTATTACACCACTGACCTCTCTACAGATCTGCAGAACATTGCTCCTCTACCTCCTGTCAGATACATAGTGATATATCCTGCAGATTATTACACCACTGACCTCTCTACAGATCTGCAGAACATCGCTCCTCTACCTCCTGACAGATACATAGTGATATATCCTGCAGATTATTACACCACTGACCTCTCTAGAGATCTGCAGAACATTGCTCCTCTACCTCCTGACAGATACATAGTGATATATGCTGCAGATTATTACACCACTGACCTCTCTACAGATCTGCAGAACATTGCTCCTCTACCTCCTGACAGATACATAGTGATATATCCTGCAGATTATTACACCACCTCTCTAGAGATCTGCAGAACATTGCTCCTCTACCTCCCGACAGATACATAGTAATATATTCTGCAGATTATTGCACCACTGACCTCTCTAGAGATCTGCAGAACATTGCTCCTCTACCTCCTGACAGACACATAGTGATATATCGTGCAGATTATTACACCACTGACCTCTCTAGAGATCTGCAGAACATTGCTCCTCCACCTCCTGACAGATACATAGTAAAATATATTGTGCAGATAATTACACCACTGACCTCTCTAGAGATCTGCAGAACATTGCTCCTCTACCTCCTGACAGATACATAGTGATATATGCTGCAGATTATTACACCACTGACCTCTCCTGAGATCTGCAGAACATCGCTCCTCTACCTCCTGACAGGTACATAGTGATATATCCTGCAGATTATTACACCACTGACCTCTCTACAGATCTGCAGAACATTGCTCCTCTACCTCCTGACAGATACATAGTGATATATCCTGCAGATTATTACACCACTGACCTCTCTACAGATCTGCAGAACATTGCTCCTCTACCTCCTGACAGATACATAGTGATATATCCTGCAGATTATTACACCACTGACCTCTCTACAGATCTGCAGAACATTGCTCCTCTACCTCCTGACAGATACATAGTGATATATCCTGCAGATTATTACACCACTGACCTCTCTAGAGATCTGCAGAACATTGCTCCTCTACCTCCTGATAGATACATAGTGATATATCCTGCAGATTATTACACCACTAACCTCTCTAGAGATCTGCAGAACATTGCTCCTCTACCTCCTGACAAATACATAGTGATATATTCTGCAGATTATTTCACCACTGAACTCTCTAGAGATCTGCAGAACATTGCTCCTCTACCTCCTGACAGATACATAGTGATATATTCTGCAGATTATTACACCACTGACATCTCTAGAGATCTGCAGAACATTGCTCCTCTACCTCCTGACAGATACATAGTGATATATTCTGCAGATTATTACACCACTGACGTCTCTAGAGATCTGCAGAACATTGCTCTTCTACCTCCTGACAGATACATAGTGATATATTCTGCAGATTATTACACCACTGACCTCTCTAGAGATCTGCAGAAGATCGCTCTGTCCTCTACCTCCTGACAGATACATAGTGATATATGCTGCAGATTATTACACCACTGACCTCTCTACAGATCTGCAGAACATCGCTCCTCTACCTCCCGACAGATACATAGTGATATATTCTGCAGATTATTACACCACTGACATCTCTAGAGATCTGCAGAACATTGCTCCTCTACCTCCTGACAGATACATAGTGATATATCCAGCAGATTATTACACCACTGACCTCTCTACAGATCTGCAGAACATTGCTCCTCTACCTCCTGACAGATACATAGTGATATATCCTGCAGATTATTACACCACTGACCTCTCTAGAGATCTGCAGAACATTGCTCCTCTACCTCCTGACAGATACATAGTGATATATCCTGCAGATTATTACACCCCTGACTTCTCTACAGATCTGCAGAACATTGCTCCTCTACCTCCTGACAGATACATAGTGATATATTCTGCAGATTATTACACCACTGACGTCTCTAGAGATCTGCAGAACATTGCTCCTCTACCTCCTGACAGATACATAGTGATATATTCTGCAGATTATTACACCACTGACCTCTCTAGAGATCTGCAGAACATTGCTTCTCTACCTCCTGACAGATACATAGTGATATATCCTGCAGATTATTACACCACTGACCTCTCTGCAGATCATTGCTCCTCTACCTCCTGACAGATACATAGTGATATATCCTGCAGATTATTACACCACTGACCGCTCTACAGATCTGCAGAACATTGCTCCTCTACCTCCTGACAGATACATAGTGATATATCCTGCAGATTATTACACCACTGACCTCTCTAGAGACCTGCAGAACATTGCTCTGTCCCCTCTACCTCCTAAATATCATGTAAAAAACAAAACATTCTGCAACTTTATGATAAACTTTGTTCTTTTTTTTCTCACCAATTTCAGTATCTCTACTTGCTGTCAGTGAACAGATTTTTAAGTGTCACAAAGCGCTCTCATGTTACCATAGGTCAGAGTCAGTAGGACATGATCAGGACAGTTTTTTAATCCTCTGGGTGTAAACAATAATCTTTCTATTTGCTAAAAGTAAGCAGAGATCTTGAATATTTGTATCAGCCTGGAAAATTCTCATCCAAACATAAAATGCAACACAGTAATAAGAAGCAGAAAAGCAATTGTTTCATGTCAGGAAATGCGGCAGATTTTTTCGTGGATCCACCTGAAAAAGCGCACATCTATATCCGCGTTGTCACCGCGCTAATGTATAAATGCGGATGGATTGTCCTCGTTCCTTTGTCCTGAGATCTTTGTGTTTTGTTACATTATTACAGCGGACCGGGTCCGGGAGGGGGAGGAGCTCGCAGAACCTGCTGCGCCCGAGCTTTGATTAATGGCCGACAGCGGCAGAAAGATGACACATCGCTCAGGAAGAGGAACCTAAATATGTCTAAACACAAAACCTCCAGACCTGGATACTGAGAATATGAGAGGTTTCTCCTGGGATGAGACTTGGTGACACAGTCCAGCAGGATAACATAGGATGTCTGCTCAGACCCCAAATACCATATGATGTTGTGCAGCCACTCAACATGACAAAGTTCCGGCCTGTCGCAATTAACTCTTTCACTGCCACTTGTGATGAGGTTTTTCCACAGTTGGGACTTCATCCGGATTTAAAGGTTCATGGGCCATAGAGCAAAACCTATAACCAGGCGCCAGCAGAGCATCGATGATGTCATCACGCCATATAGGATCCATTCTTATTATAATAATCATTTCTTCATAGGGTAATCACAGCAGAACCTCTATACTGAGTGCCATTGTGCTGTGAGACGGCGGGAGGGGGCATCACTCACAGGCGTCCAGGAAGCTGAGATATGGGCAGCTGTTTGCAGGGTCCTCACAATGAAGATCTGCTTCATCTCCTGTGCTGCCTGCAAAATGAAAAAGAACCAATTTTTTTACCTAATAAAGTAATTTTCTGCAGAGTGAAATAGTCAAATATTGAGGTGACCACAATGTGTCACACATGCAGACACAAGGAGAGCTGGGGTCCTACAATGTGAGAACCCCACAAAACAGCTCCTCATATTTCAGTCAACTGATAGGCGGAAAATTAACTACCCCCCGCATTATAAGAGCTCAGCTAAGCACCTACGGGGTGTCTGCCACAATCTTCACCATAAAATGACTGTTTTAGAAAAATAACTGCAGAATAGTGAGTGCAGCTCTGGAGTATAATACAGGATATAACTCAGGATCAGTACAGGGTAAGTAATGTAATGTATGTACACAGTGACCCCACCAGCAGAATAGTGAGTGCAGCTCTGGAGTATAATACAGGATGTAACTCAGGATCAGTACAGGATAAGTAATGTATGTATGTACACAGTGACTCCACCAGCAGAATAGTGAGTGCAGCTCTGGAGTATAATACAGGATATAACTCAGGATCAGTACAGGATAAGTAATGTAATGTATGTACACAGTGACTCCACCAGCAGAATAGTGAGTGCAGCTCTGGAGTATAATACAGGATGTAACTCAGGATCAGTACAGGATAAGTAATGTAATGTATGTACATAGTGACTCCACCAGCAGAATAGTGAGTGCAGCTCTGGAGTATAATACAGGATGTAACTCAGGATCAGTACAGGATAAGTAATGTAATGTATACACACAGTGACTCCACCTGCAGAATAGTGAGTGCAGCTCTGGAGTATAATACAGGATGTAACTCAGGATCAGTACAGGATAAGTAATGTATGTATGTACACAGTGACTCCACCAGCAGAATAGTGAGTGCAGCTCTGGAGTATAATACAGGATATAACTCAGGATCAGTACAGGATAAGTAATGTAATGTATGTACACAGTGACTCCACCAGCAGAATAGTGAGTGCAGCTCTGGAGTATAATACAGGATGTAACTCAGGATCAGTACAGGATAAGTAATGTAATGTATGTACACAGTCACTCCACCAGCAGAATAGTGAGTGCAGCTCTGGAGTATGATACAGGATATAACTCAGGATCAGTACAGGATAAGTAATGTAATGTATGTACACAGTGACTCCACCAGCAGAATAGTGAGTGCAGCTCTGGAGTATAATACAGGATGTAACTCAGGATCAGTACAGGATAAGTAATGTAATGTATACACACAGTGACTCCACCTGCAGAATAGTGAGTGCAGCTCTGGAGTATAATACAGGATGTAACTCAGGATCAGTACAGGATAAGTAATGTAATGTATGTACACAGTGACTCCACCAGCAGAATAGTGAGTGCAGCTCTGGAGTATAATACAGGATGTAACTCAGGATCAGTACAGGATAAGTAATGTAATGTATGTACACAGTGACTCCACCAGCAGAATAGTGAGTGCAGCTCTGGAGTATAATACAGTGACTCAACTGTCACAAACAGCCCTCCCCTAAGTGGCTATTCTGTCCTCATTGAGCTGACAATCTAATTTTCCTATCACAAGCAGACACATACTAGCTCTAGCTTCATGGGACATCAATGACCTGCCTCCTGTGGTATTACATGTATGTTTTCTTATAGTAGCAATGAAGTGACTTGTAGTACCCAAGCAGCTATCACTATAAGGCCACCTCCATTGTCAGCGGGCGTTATTAGGGAGTTTTACTCCTCTCTTGGTTTTCATCTTCTATACAAGATACAATGTTAAATACATTTGTGTCAAAAAAGGCAAAAGTCTAGAAGGTCTGATACCGTTATTGGCTGACCATAAAACTTCTATATGCGGCTTTCAGAGCACACAGGCCCCTTCTTCAGGCAGTTCATTTGTAAATATCCTGACGAAGGGGCCTGTGTGCTCTGAAAGCCGCATATAGAAGTTTTATGGTCAGCCAATAACGGTATCAGACCTTCTAGACTTTTGCCTTTTTTGACACAAATGTATTTAACATTGCATTTTGTTTCTGGCTAACACGGGGCTACACTATTTTTTACTGTACTTCTTTACATGATATAAATCCTGAGACGTCATGTGACTCCGCTGACGCACCACTTCTGGTAAGATGTAGACTGAAACATCTCCCACGTTACCCTGCAGCACATCGCGCTGGTTAATCACCGTTGCTTGGCGGACACGACAGCATTATTTCCTTGTGAGACACAGATCATCAGCTCTTGGGTCTGAGAACTCTGTGGGGGGTCCGGCAATAACAGAAACTCGTGCAATTGATCCATGAAGTGCGTCTTTTTTAGGACATGTTCAGATGTGGCAGATTTGCTGCAGAAATCCAGACAGGCCGCAGTGGAAATCCGCAGAAGACTTTTTTTTCCCTTGTTTCTATTGCTTTTTAGGCAACTGCGCAAAATAACTGCGGACAGCGGCATGCGGTGCAGAATTGCAAAATCCGCCACGTCGGGACAAACTGTCAAATATGCTAATTTTTGTATAGTCCCGTGATGTTGAGTTGATTACTTTGCCTTTACAACTACTTCATTGACGTTATATACGTGACTATTAAGAGCTCAACAAAAAAACATGTTTTAAGAAACATTTTCTGTAATATTTCTGATCATTTTTTTGTCCAATCCTGTAATATTGTGAATAATTCTGTATAATCTCCGTTTTATAATAACCGCCGTGTGATTTATTGCTTTCTGTCGGGTTCAGTAATTAGGTGATGCGCCATTCATTCTCCATTTGCTCCGCAATAAGTGTCAGCCCGTAATAATCAGCCTCATATATATATATAACACAGGCGGACACAGTCCCTGGAGGGTCAGGCTCAGCGCTGGTAATGACGTTGATGTTACCCCCAGAGCGCTACAGAGGTGGTCGTTCCAGGTCAGGGTTGAGGTCAGTGGACGGGCAATGGTGAGGAAAGACGTATTTAGGTAAGAAGCCGACTGCGTGCGGTGGGTAAGAGCCCCCAAGACATCTCACTCACTTTTACTTTCAGAATCAATGATTGGTCACGTGTCAGTCGACTCAGACCAGGGCGCGATTAATACCACCAAAGGTTGACCGGAAATGTTCTCCACTACAGAAGTGAAACATATGGAGGCAAATACGAGACATTAATGTGTCAGGAACCTGCGTAAAAAGCAACTCCAAAATATATTCTCACTATCAGAACTGAACCCATTACTAGCAGTGGTGCTCCGAACCGGGCTCAACTGCTCCAGACGGACCAGACACAAAAATGGGCCCCACGGTTAAGCAGAAGACAACTTCCTTGAGTCTAATTTCCATGGGATGATTCACAAATATTATATTAGACGAGGGGCGGGGCTGTGACAACCTCTCACACATAATATACAGGCTGGTTGTCAGTAGTAATAGATGAATAGCTGTTACTGTATATAAGATGTGTGGATCTCATGTCTGATCACATGTAATTATATTATATATCAGTGATGTCAGTAACAGGGGGCGGGGCTGTGACAACCTCTCACACATGATATACAGGCTGGTTGTCAGTAGTAATAGATGAATAGCTGTGACTGTATATAAGATGTGTGGATCTCATGTCTGATCACAATGTCATTATATTATATATCTGATGTCAGTAACAGGGGGCGGAGCTGTGACAACCTCTCACACATGATATACAGGCTGGTTGTCAGTAGTAATAGATGAATAGCTGTGACTGTATATAAGATGTGTGGATCTCATGTCTGATCACAATGTCATTATATTATATATCAGTGATGTCAGTGACAGGGGGCGGGGCTGTGACAACCTCTCAGACATGATATACAGGCTGGTTGTCAGTAGTAATAGATGAATAGCTGTTACTGTATATAAGATGTGTGGATTTCATGTCTGATCACAATGTAATTATATTATATATCAGTGATGTCAGTAACAGGGGGCGGGGCTGTGACAACCTCTCACACATGATATACAGGCTGGTTGTCAGTAGTAATAGATGAATAGCTGTTACTGTATATAAGATGTGTGGATCTCATGTCTGATCACAGTGTAATTATATTATATATCAGTGATGTCAGTAACAGGGGGCGGGGCTGTGACAACCTCTCACACATGATATACAGGCTGGTTGTCAGTAGTAATAGATGAATAGCTGTTACTGTATATAAGATGTGTGGATCTCATGTCTGATCACAATGTAATTATATTATATATCAGTGATGTCAGTAACAGGGGGCGGGGCTGTGACAACCTCTCACACATGATATACAGGCTGGTTGTCAGTAGTAATAGATGAATAGCTGTTACTGTTTATAAGATGTGTGGATCTCATGTCTGATCACAGTGTAATTATATTATATATCAGTGATGTCAGTAACAGGGGGCGGGGCTGTGACAACCTCTCACACATGATATACAGGCTGGTTGTCAGTAGTAATAGATGAATAGCTGTTACTGTATATAAGATGTGGGGATCTCATGTCTGACCACAATGTCATTATATTATACCAGTGATGTCAGTAACAGGGGGCGGGGCTGTGACAACAACAGGAATACATTAATGAAGGGATTATGTATTTCAGATGTATTGATCCTATAAGGGCATGGCCAGACGTGGCGGATTTCCTCTTGAATTCCGCAGCGGACACTCCGCAGCGTTAATCCGCAGCGGAGCCGTTTGTCCATTGACTTCCACTTCTATTTAGCAGTGTTCGTTTAGACGATGCGTAAAATTCCGCTGCGGAGCATAGGCTGCGGAGCGGAATTTGGTGTCCGCAGCATGCTCTGTCTGTTGCGGACCAGTGGCAGACTGGTTGCGGACTCATGGCGGAAGTTCTCCATTGACTTCAATGGAGATTCTAAATTCCGCAATGAAGTCCGCAGCTGTCATGCACATGTTATGTGTGCTGCGGATGCGTCTTGCTTTTTTGACATGACATTTCTTCATTCTGGCTGGACCTATGTATTTCTAGGTCTACAGCCAGACTGAGGAAGTCAATGGGGCTCCCGTAATGACGGGAGCGTTGCTAGGAGACGTCAGTAGATAGTCACTGTCCAGGGTGCTGAAAGAGTTAAGCGATCGGCAGTAACTGTTTCTGCACCCGGGACAGTGACTACCGATCACAATATACATGTATCTGTAAAAAAAAATGAAGTTCATACTTACCGAGAACTCCCTGCTTCTTCCTCCAGTCCGGCCTCCCAGGATGACGTTTCAGTCTAAGTGACGGCTGCAGCCAATCACAGGCCAAGCACAGGCTGCAGCGGTCACATGGACTGGCGCGTCATCCAGGGAGGTCGGGCTGGATGCCGAAAGAGGGACGCGTCACCAAGACAACGGCCGGTAAGTATGAAATTCTTTTACTTTCACTAGGGAAAGTGCTGGCCCTTCTCTCTATCCTGCACTGATAGAGAGAAGGGAAGCACTTTTCCCGCAGTCCGCAGCAGCTAGTCCGCATCAATTTACTGCACATTTTGGGCAGATCCGCCGCAGAATCTGCAACGCAGATTCTGTGCGGCATTGATGCGGACAGCTGCGGAGGAAAACCGCCACGTGTGGTCATGCCCTTATTGTAATTTTTTTAGCAATGGAATGGTTTTAATTCATAAACTTTGGAAGCAGGGTCCACCCTCATATAGACAGGGGACTGTGGCCGTAACATGAGCTGAGATTGAAGTTTATGTAATCCATATCCCATAATGCTGACTGTTTCCTATCTTGGCAGTTGGATGAAGGTCTCTCCTCCTGCCAGGTGCCCATTCATCTCGTTCTTTTAACACAGAACTTGTTACCTTCAGGATTGGATATAAAGGGATTTTTTATAAACAGGGAATATACTGAGGGCAGGACCAGGTGCCACCGCCGGATTATGTTTGCTACCAGCTCTCTTCATGTTGACATAAAACCAGAAAGTGGAGGCGAATTATTAACATCAGCGACATTCTGCGAGCTCTGTCTGCACAGCGCAGCCGGGACCATCCATCACCCTCCTACTAACACAACGCCGGTGGCTGCAGGGAGGAAGTCATTCATCTCATATCCAAATATCCCACCTCCCCAGCCCACAATTACCTTACATAGAGCTCCCTTTCATTTCTACCAAGTGTTCTGCTGACTCCGCACATGAAATGTTATATCATGACCCGAAGGCAACGGCCGCGACATTGCGAAATATGAAATAGACCATTCCAGAAATTATGTATAGATAGATAGGAGCAGTATTATAGTAGTTATATTCTTGTATATAGGAGCAGTATTATAGTAGTTATATTCTTATATATAGGGGCAGTATTATAGTAGTTATATTCTTGTATATAGGGAGCAGTATTATAGTAGTTATATTCTTGTATATAGGAGCAGTATTATAGTAGTTATATTCCTGTATATAGGGGGCAGTATTATAGTAGTTATATTCCTGTATATAGGGAGCAGTATTATAGTAGTTATATTCTTGTATATAGGGACAGTATTATAGTAGTTATATTCTTGTATATAGGGGGCAGTATTATAGTAGTTATATTCTATTATAGAGGGAGCAGTATTATAGTAGTTATATTCCTCTATATAGGAGCAGTATTATAGTAGTTATATTCTTGTATATAGGAGCAGTATTATAGTAGTTATATTCTTGTATATAGGAGCAGTATTATAGTAGTTATATTCTTGTATATAGGGGACAGTATTATAGTAGTTATATTCTTGTATATAGGAGCAGTATTATAGTAGTTATATTCTTGTATATAGTGGCAGTATTATAGTAGTTATATTCTTGTGTATAGGAGCAGTATTATAGTAGTTATATTCTTGTATATAGGGGCAGTATTATAGTAGTTATATTCTTGTATATAGGGGCAGTATTATAGTAGATATATTCCTGTATATAGGGGCAGTATTATAGTAGTTATATTCCTGTATATAGGGGCAGTATTATAGTAGATATATTCCTGTATATAGGGGCAGTATTATAGTAGTTATATTCTTGTATGTAGGAGGCAGTATTATAGTAGTTATATTCCTCTATATAGGAGCAGTATTATAGTAGTTATATTCTTGTATATAGGGGGCAGTATTATAGTAGTTATATTCTTGTATACAGGGGCAGTATTATAGTAGTTATATTCTTATATACAGGGGGCAGTATTATAGTAGTTATATTCTTGTATATAGGAGCAGTATTATAGTAGTTATATTCTTGTATATAGGAGCAGTATTATAGTAGTTATATTCTTGTATATAGGAGCAGTATTATAGTAGTTATATTCTTGTATATAGGAGCAGTATTATAGTAGTTATATTCTTGTATATAGGAGCAGTATTATAGTAGTTATATTCTTGTATATAGAAGCAGTATTATAGTAGTTATATTCTTGTATATAGGGGGCAGTATTATAGTAGTTATATTCTTGTATATAGGAGCAGTATTATAGTAGTTATATTCTTGTATATAGGGGCAGTATTATAGTAGTTATATTCTTGTATATAGGAGCAGTATTATAGTAGTTATATTCCTGTATATAGGGGCAGTATTATAGTAGTTATATTCTTGTATATAGGGGGCAGTATTATAGTAGTTATATTCTTGTATATAGGGGGCAGTATTATAGTAGTTATATTCTTGTATATAGGGGCAGTATTATAGTAGTTATATTCTTGTATATAGGGGCAGTATTATAGTAGTTATATTATTGTATATAGGGGGCAGTATTATAGTAGTTATATTCTTGTATATAGGGGCAGTATTATAGTAGTTCTATTCTTGTATATAGGGGACAGTTTTATAGTAGATATATTCTTGTATATAGGGGACAGTTTTATAGTAGATATATTCTTGTGTATAGGGGACTGTTTTATAGTAGTTATATTCTTGTATATATAGGGACAGTTTTATAGTAGATATATTCTTGTATATAGGGGACAGTTTTATAGTAGTTATATTCTTGTATATAGGAGCAGTATTATAGTAGTTATATTCTTGTATACAGGGGGCAGTATTATAGTAGTTATAGTCTTGTATATAGGGGGCAGTATTATAGTAGTTATATTCTTGTATATAGGGGGCAGTATTATAGTAGTTATATTCTTGTATATAGGGGCAGTATTATAGTAGTTATATTCTTGTATATAGGAGCAGTATTATAGTAGTTATATTCCTGTATATAGGGGCAGTATTATAGTAGTTATATTCTTGTATATAGGGGGCAGTATTATAGTAGTTATATTCTTGTATATAGGGGGCAGTATTATAGTAGTTATATTCTTGTATATAGGGGCAGTATTATAGTAGTTATATTCTTGTATATAGGGGCAGTATTATAGTAGTTATATTATTGTATATAGGGGGCAGTATTATAGTAGTTATATTCTTGTATATAGGGGCAGTATTATAGTAGTTCTATTCTTGTATATAGGGGACAGTTTTATAGTAGATATATTCTTGTATATAGGGGACAGTTTTATAGTAGATATATTCTTGTGTATAGGGGACTGTTTTATAGTAGTTATATTCTTGTATATATAGGGACAGTTTTATAGTAGATATATTCTTGTATATAGGGGACAGTTTTATAGTAGATATATTCTTGTATATAGGGGGCAGTATTATAGTAGTTATATTCTTGTATATAGGGGGCAGTATTATAGTAGTTATATTCTTGTATATAGGGGGCAGTATTATAGTAGTTATATTCTTGTACATAGGGAGCAGTATTATAGTAGTTATATTCTTGTATATAGGGGCAGTATTATAGTAGTTATATTCTTGTACATAGGGAGCAGTATTATAGTAGTTATATTCTTCTATATATAGGGACAGTTTTATAGTAGGGGGCTGTAGATATATTTTTCTGTGTATTAGTATACATTTGGGCAGTATCTTTTCTCTTTCAGCATTTTTATTACACACAGGGATTAAAATGAGAATCTTAATTTGCTTTGAAGGTTTGGAAGAGACAATTATGTTATAAAACTTTACTACTGTTTCGCAGCACCTGTGAACATATTTTATACAAATTATTACATAAGTGTCTGGTAAATGTTAACGTTTGATACAATGTGAATGAACTTCCTGCAGTTTTACTTTCATCTTAATTTTAGCATTTTCACCTGTGATTGGAGAATGACGACTTTATGGCTTGGTATTTGTTGGGTTTTTAGTTGTGGTTTATTGTTTTGGTTAATGAACTTCCTATTGAAAGACATGGGAGTTTATCTACAATAGCAAAAAATTGCATGCTAAAAACGCACCATGTGAACCCAGCCTAAATAGAACGAGTCCTTAACCCTTTCATGACCAAGGGTCATTGATGCCCCTGTGTCCAGGTCAAATTTTCCATTTCTGATCTGCACTTCTTTAAACGATTATATCTTTGGAACCTCTTTGAATATTACAACGATTTTTACTTTGTTTTTTTTTACAAGACTTATGAGGATTAGTTTAATTAATTCAGTGTTTTTAATTTTTATTATTAGCAGACAAATCACTAAAAAAGTTTAAAAAAAAACAAAAACTTTTTTTTAAAATAGATTTATAGAGCTCTGTAACAATTATTCCTCTTTTCTCTGCGTCACCCTGGATCGCTGTGAGGGGAGAGTGAAGAGGGCTATATACACACGACCGTGAAAAAAATGGCAGTCAACAACGAACCAACTGTCAGTTTTTCTTGGCTGTTTTGCATCGGTGTGTCTCAAAATTTGAATCAATTTCCCGACCGTCTTTAACCGCCATTTGCCATCTGTTTTTCATGGACGTTACAAAAATGGATGAATTTTATTTGTTAGGGTTTTTTGTCCCAACCCCCCTGAAAACACCACAGTCCCCATGTAGATAGTGCCACATTGCCCACATAAATAGTGCCAGTGCCCACATACAAAGTACCCACTGTAAATAGTTGCCCCGTGCCCACATAGTGCCACAGTTCTCTGACCCGACGTTACTCTCCATATATGGATAGTGACATCAGGGGCTTCTCCAGTAGCTAAATACCCGGCCAGAGTGTTTGCCGGGGATTCCGCTCCTAGAGAGAGCCACTAACAACACTGTCCAAATGGACAGTGACGTCAGGGGCTCTCTCTAATTGTGGAATCCCCGGCAAGACATCTCCTAGAGTCAGTTCCGGTGGAGCTATCTACAGTGGGGGGTGTAATGCTATCTACAGCGGGGTCTTGCTATCTGCAGGAGGGGTGGCACTATCTATGGCGGGGATGGAGAGACGGCTCCCTCTAGGAGGGGAATCTTCGGCCAGAGCGCTGGCCAGGGGTACCGATGCTGAAGGGGGCTTAGGTGTCGCTACCTTCAGAGGGTTTTGCGCTGCCTACAGCGGGTTGTGGGTGGCACTATCTACAGTGGGGGGTGTATTCCGGGCTCTCAAAGCCTCGGCCGACATGAGAGTGCAGCGCTGCTTTCATTAAACCCGTTCCAGGCTGTCAGCGTCTATACACGTGTTAATTGCACGGGGCATCGGCAGTTAGAATGTATATAGCCGTATGGCAGGCGTGAAGGGGTTGAAGATTAAGACATGGAGTCCTCAGCATTTCCTTTTTTCATGTTACTACATTCACCATATTGGAGTGGGGTGACCTGGTGCTTGTTCGCCTCTTCAGCGTGTGGACCTCCTTAGCCATTTCCCCCCGCTGTTTCTGGGATAGGCCTAGTCTGACCTTTTTCTCATGGGGTAAATATGTGGTATAACTTCTACACCCTATGTAAATGTGATTATCTCAACCATCATTACCACCATTGGAATTCCCATCCTGCAATACCATGATGTTTATAAGGTGCAAGAAAAAAGAATCCTCCATGCAGCGGCATATGAATGTAGGGCACCGCCTTAGGGCTCCCCTCCATCGACACCACAAATGAAGGGAAAGCAGGTCCGATGGTCAGAAAACCCTTGCAGGACAGAAGGGTATGTAAGGGGAGAAATTAACCAGGGTTAGGGCCTCCTGTCCCGCCATGGAGTGCATGTGGGGGTATGATCTTTTTTCTAAGGACCTGCACATCCCCTGGTCACAATAGAAGTGCAGGGCCTTAGAAAGTGTCCGTTCTTCCCGTGCACAGCCCTCTGCTCATCACAGTGCCGCACCTGCCATGAGGCGAGGTGAGCCGACAGCCTCAGGCGGCGCCACCTACCCGAAAATGACGGGCGGCATTTTCAGCCAGGGACGGACTGGACCAGGGGGAGGGCGCATGCAGCCTTAGCAGACATGCCGTATGATGGGCACGTGTGTAACACTTCTCCTCCTCTCTGATGATGTACGCAGCACGCCCCGCCTGAGAGAAGCAGGTCTGCAGGAGGAGCGGTCGAGCGAAGAGGAGAAGTGACGAGACCCACGAGGTACGTTTCTGCCTTAACTCGGTCGGCCGAAGCTGCTGGGACCGGGACTCGGTAGTATACTGCAAGGGGGGTCTTTGCATTTTACTGACAGTCAAGGGCTCTATAGGGCTGGAATAATCCACCCTATAGAGCCCTCACATCACTATAATGGAAGGATAGGGGGGGGGTCTGAGCTTCTGACTTACTGTAGAGGGCTCTATAGAGGGCTCAGACCCCCCCTAACCTTGCAGTATAGTAACTAGTCAGGGCTCTATGGGGGGAATAATTGCAGCGGTCACATGGGATGAAACGTTATCCCAGGAGGCCGGACTGGAGGAAGAAGCAGGGAGTTCTGGGTAAATAACTTTTTTTTGTTGCAGGTTTTTACTCATTGTCCAGGGTGCTGAAAGAGTTACTGCCGATCAGTGCAGCCCCTTCTCTCTATCCTGCACTGATCGTTTAACTCTTTCAGCACCCTGGACAGTGACTATCCCCTGACGTCGCCTAGCAACGCTCCCGTAATTACGGGAGCCCTATAGACTTCTATGGGCCTGCCCGTGCCGTTATTAGGACATGATCTATATTTTTCAACGGCCAGGGCATCTTCCCGTAAGCAAACGGGAGGGTACCCGTGGCCAATAGAAGTTTATGGGCCCGTAATTATGGGCGTTTTTACTGTCGTGTGCATGAGGCCTAAAGGAGAGGTGTTATAATTTCTTCCTTTTTTTTATTTTATATGTTTTATTTTAATATGTTCCCTAAAGTAACTATTTATTCATACGTTTGTACGTCTGTGGGGGCAGCCATCTTTATTTTTATTTTTCATACTGCTCATTTTTGTTTTGCAGGTTCCGCTGAACCATTTGGACTACGTCGTAGATTCGTTGGACTACTTTGCTGATTTAAGTTTTTTTTCTTTTTTTTTAATGGTTAAAGTGGATTGTGTGTTATTTCAATAAAATAAATTTTTTATGGCTCTGTTTTTAAACACATCGCCGCCTTAGTAATGGCATCTGTCTGAGAGCGTCCATTACTAAGAAGGGGCTTAGTGTTAGCCAGTAACAAGGCGATCACTAACCCCTATTATTACCCCGATACCCACCGCCACCAGGAGTACCGGGAAGAGCCGAGTACGATCCAGCGTCTGACTGTTTGAAGCGAAGGGCGGGTATTGGGGCGGCCACAGGCTGGTATTATCAGGCTAGGAAGGGCCAAAAACCATGGCCCTTCCCACCCTGGTGATGCTAGGCTGCAGCTGCTTTATTGCATCTGGCTGGTTATGAAAAATGGAGGGGATCTCACGTAATTTTTTTTTCAATAATTTTTTTTTTTTTAAATGACGTGGGATTCCCCCTATTTTTCATAACCAGCCAGATACAATAAAGCAGCAGCAGCAGGCTAGCATTACCAGGGTGGGAAGGGTCACGGTTTTTGGCCCTTCCCAGCCTGATAATACCAGCCTGCGGTCGCCCCGCTGCCTAACCGTCGTTTCAGATGGTCGGGTACTGAATCGTACTCCCCTCGCGGCAGTGAGAACCGGGGTAATAATAGGGGTTAGTGATCGCCTTGTTACTGGCTAATGCGAAGCCCCAGCCTTAGTAATTAAATGCTGTCAATCAGAGAGCAGCCCTAAGGCCATAATAAAGTATGAAAAAAACAGACATAAGAAAAAAAATAATTATAGAAATCTAAACTCCCCCATGCGATCCTCTTTCACCATTTTATTTATTTTTTAAAAAGTAGATCATCGAAGTAGTCCAATGAATCTACGACGTAGTCCAAACGATTTAGCGGAACCTACCCAAAAAAAGTTAGCAGTATAAAAATTTGAAAAAATGTAATTTGCCACAATAGAAACTAGAGGTCAAGGAAAAATGTTTCCCCATGGCGGAGTACAAGAAAGTCTAATTCCCAGGTCAGGCTTTCTTGTATTCCGCCATCAAGAAACGTTTTTCCTCCTGGAGGATGATTTTTCCGTTGACAGGTAGCAGAGTTCTTCCATAGCGGTGTTAGGGGGGCAAACTCGCCAATTCTCCAGTGCCCCCAGAATGGGCCGCTACTCTTGGGCCAGGGCTGTGTGTTGCCCCCAGACTAAAATTTGCCAGCCAACCCCTGGCCATTGTCTCCCTGCTCCGCCGTTTGCTCTTGTATGTAACGCTGCGTTGCCGATCTATGATACTAAAGTAACACAGTAAGAAGAATTCTTTACATCTTTTCTATACATTAAACAGAACTTTACAAATAAACAACAAATGTTTTCCTATTTTAAAAAATGTATATATTGCGTGTTTGTTGTGTAAAGCTCGTAATGAGAAAACTCCGATAGATTGGGGGGGGGGGCGTCTTTTTATAGTTCGCCTCAGGCGGCAGACGGGCTAGGTTCACCCCTGGCTCCTGGCCTGTTTATATCACAGATATGTATTGCACTCGGCCGTAGGGCCCTCATGTCTACTCGGCGCAGCCAGCGGAGCCCCCGGCGGTTGTTGTGCAATCTGTTTGCTGTTGACCATGTAAGGCCGATCATGTTGAGCCTTCAAGTTGGACTCAATTTGTCGTCATGAAACCCTTCTTAATAAATACCACGGCTGACACGTTGTCTATAAAATATGCCAGAGAGTTAGCACATAGCGCCTACTGCTTTACTCATACTTGGCCCTGCTGCTCCTCTGCTGCCGGAATTTTTGGCCTGGTTCCCGGGGCAGTTACTCTGCTTGGAAATAACAACCACTTTGGCAGGAGATGCTATGGAGGGATCCAGCTATCGCCTTCAGAAAGCTATTGTTCTTCTGTTCTACATGGCCTGTAAGGAGCGCCCGGCGGGCCCGCGCTATCATGGCTGGAAGCAGATGTTGTCCACGTGTAGGGCCCTATAAAGCAAGAATAAAAACCCTAGTGGTCAGATCAACACAAAGTGGATAATAATATACAGAACGTATATATGTGTATAGTTGTGTATATATGTGTGTGTACTATATGTGTGTGCGTGTGTGTGTGTGTGTGTGTGTGTGTGTACTATATATGTGTACAGTTGTTTATATTTGAGCATAATATATATGTGTATTGTTCTATATATGTGTGTACTTTATGTGTCTACTTATGTGTATATGTGTATACTGTATATGTATAGGTATGTATGTGTGTACTATATATGTATAGGTATGTCTATACTGTATATGTGTAGTTGTGTGTGTACTGTATATGTATAGTTATGTGTGTACTGTATATGTATAGTTATGAGTATATGTGTGTACTGTATATGTATAGTTATGTGTACTGTATATGTATAGTTGTGTGTACTGTATATGTATAGTTATGTATGTGTGTGTGTGTGTGTGTGTGTGTGTGTGTGTGTGTACTGAATATGTATAGATGTGTGTGTACTGTATATGTATAGTTATGTATATATGTTTGTACTGTATATGTATAGTTATGTGTGTACTGTATATGTATGGTTGTGTGTACTGTATAGTTGTGTGTACTTTGTGTCTACTTATGTGTATATGTATAGTTATATATATATGTGTCTATATGTGTTAACAAAGTACATATATGTGGATATGTGTGTCTATATATTTGCTTGTTCATATTTTTTGTATATAAGTGAGTGTACTGTATGTGTATATATTAGTTTGTTTGTATATGTGTACACTTATGTATGTGTGTGTTAATTGTGTATATATATGTGTATGTATGCGTGTGTCTATGTGTGTGTGTGTGTGTGTATATATATTTGTTTGTACATAGTTGTACTGTGTATGCGTGCGTATGTGCGTGTGTGCGTGCGTGCGTATGTGCGTGTGTGCGTGCGTGTGTGTCTGCGTGTGTGCGTGCGTGTGTGCGTGCGTGTGTGCGTGTGTGCGTGTGTCTGCGTGTGTGTGTGCGTGCGTGCGTGTGTGTCTGCGTGTGTGCGTGCGTGCGTGTGTGTGTGCGCGTGTGTGTGTATATATATATATATATATATATATATTTGTTTGCAGTATTGGAAATACACATGAAGTGACAGCTCCTCATATCGCACATGCAGCTTGGAGCTCCCAGGTCCTGATTTACAATATGTTTCCCACTACATCAACCATCACGTGTTTACAGCTCTGCAGTCTTCTTATGTAGCAGAGGCGTTGATGCCCCGTTCAGGACCCGAGTAACCCCTGAACCCCCATAGCTGAATCACTCCTAATTACATATCTAATGGGGTTCTCCATTTATAATGTGTCAATCAAACAAGATATAAAAATCTGTTTGGTGGGGTTGTGACTCCTGGACCCCCAGAGTGAATGGGATGATTGGAAACAGGTGACTGAGCGCTTTCGGCTCTTTCCGATACTCCCGTTCTGTATGGATAGGGACAATACACGCTCATCCTACTCTCCTAGGCCTCACACACACGACCGTATTTTTGATCCGTAATTATGGACCCATTCATTTCTTTCCGTATTTTTAGGGATGGGTGTCCATTCCGTAGAAATGATCCGTAAAATATAGAATATGTCCCATTCTTGTCCGTAATCACGGCACGGACTCCTCATAGAAGTCTGGCCCCATGCACACGACCGTAGAATTCATCCGTAATTGTGGACCGTAATTACGGTCCGCAATTACGGACCCATTCATTTCTATTGACCACGGACACCGTCCCGTATACTTGTGGGAAGGTGTCCGTGCCGTAGAAAGCCTCCACAAAAGATAGGACATGTCCTATCTTTTGCCTTTTACGGGCCGAAAATGCGGGTGGCTGTCCGCGGCCGGCCGTGCCCATAATCGCAGACCGTGATTACAGGCACTACTGTGTGCATGAGGCCTCAACGGGCGCTTCCGTAATTACGGATAGCTACGGATGTACACCCATAGCCGTCCGTAATTATGGAAATGTTGCTAGGCGACGCCAAGTTTGCAGTTGTCGCACATCATTTGTGGTTTTCTTCTTTTTGTGGATCCGTATATATGGATACATTACGCATCGTATTTGCAGATAATTTACGGATGACTACTAATCCACTAATTACAGACAGTATTTACGGATAGATGATGATATGTTCATGTGCAAAGGGGAATGAGGTCTCATGCACACGCCCGTAGCTGTGTGCACGGCCCGTGATTACGGCACAGACGGCCGCGGAGTATCATCCGTGGGCCGTCTGCAATTCACGGACCATGCACACATTGATTTCAAACCGCAAACCCGGACCGTATAATGACTTGTCCTATTTTTTTGCGGTCCGGGCTCCCGGTCTGTGGAAACCACGGTCGTCTGCATGGGCCCACAGAAATGATGGGTCCGCAATTCATCCGCATTTTTGTGGATGAATTGACGACGCAAAAACACGGTCGTGCGCATGAGGCCTAAGAGCTTCTCAATCTTGACAGCATTGGGGTCCCAGAGGTCGGACTCCCACCAAACCTAGTTTTATAACCTGCCTAAATGACGAGTAATAAAAAAAAAACAAAGGGATTGTCACATCCAATGTTATTGACATGTTTCCCATTCTACGCACTGCAGCCCTCCCTTATATAACTCATAACTTCATGAACAGAATGCCAGAACTACAGTAAAGACTGACACGTACACAGGCAGCGGTATAGAAGAGAGGGCAGTTGTGTGACAATCCAGTGTTTTATGTTTATTTTGCTTCTTTTCATGATTTATTTTGTTATTTAAAGGGGAAGTGCTCTTAAAATATGGGGCGCTTTTCCTTTAAATGTGACCCTGATGAATTTATTCCATTTGGCAGGAAAAGTGCAGGAGTTTGATGGTGTAAAGTATATCCTGGGCTAACCTCGCCGAGAGACTGAGAAAAGTGTAATTATGTCTTGAGACACCGGTTAATAATATACATACTGTACAAGGAGACCTTCCAGAAATGTGGAGCCTGGTGTCGAAGTGATGAGCGCTCAGGAGGAGCTTTAATAAACCTGCTATCTATCACCCTGCGAGACACCGTCAAGGCGGCCACCCAGCGTCTTAATGCAACGCTCAACCCAAACATGTAGGTGCTGAGCTCACCCGTCCGCGCACTTAACGAAAGGTTTACGGCCCTCGCGTTTATGTCAACGCGACGTCGCCTCGCTACAAAAACGAGAAGATGGATCGAAGGGACTTGGTGGAGTTTCCCTTTGTTGCTTTCTAATTGCTCATTAAAATCTGCAGAAATTTAGAACAGAAATGGAGGGGTTAACGACAGCCACGGATGCAACAATGTTGCTGATAATAATCACAAAGTTTCTGAAAAACATTCACATTTCCATGCACAGAAGGGCCTATAGCTCTGTTCATCCTGAGCTTCCTGGTTCCTAAAAAGAATGCAAGGACTACAGTTAAGACTGACACTTTCCCAGGCAGAGTTATAGGAGGGAAGGAGAGGGGGAGAGGACTGATTTACATGTCATTCAGGGTCTAAGGAAAGCTGGGTGACCACCTGCTGTAATGCTGTAACTCAGAATAAAATATTAAAAGAATGTAGTGACAGATAAAAAAAAAATGCAACAACTGCTACAGAGTATCCAGCAGTGCACGGGTTAAAAAACATCCTACTTTTTTATAGATTTTCCCTTGACACTTTTACATTTGACATTTTCCGCGAAGACGCCGTTTTTCTGTTTGATCCTCCGCTGTCCAGACTTCCTGACATCTTTATATCATGTGTTCGGTTTTTGAAATTCTTGTTTTATTCTGCAGATGACTCTGGAATTCTGGGAGAGCTGCAGGGATTATCTTACAGGTGATGTGGGGTCACCTGTGGAGGGCGGGTGGGGATTGGGGTCTTTCAGCCAAGTTCATTCCCTGTATGGGTTTATGTCATGTACAGAACACAATCTTCAGCCTGTTCCCTGTGATACGTTGTGTTTAGTGGCATCTGATCGTATCTTGTATATTTATGGACCGGTCTGCGGTCTGTAATGTGGGATCTGTGGGTGCAAACAGTGGAATATATAGAGCAAAAGGGGCTCCAGAGAAAATACTGAAATAGCATTAGTAGTAGTAGCATTAGTAGTAGTAGCAATATTAGTAGTATCATTAGTAGTAGTTGTAGTAGTAGTATTAGCATTAGTAGTAGTAGTAGTAGTAGTAGTAGTATCAGTAGTAGTAGTAGGATCATTAGTAGTAGTATGAGGAGTAGTAGTAGTAGTAGTATCATTAGTAGTAGTAGTAGTATCATTAGTAGTAGTCTCAGTAGTAGTAATAGTAGTATCATTAGTAGTAGTAGTATCATTAGTAGTAGTAGTATCATTAGTAGTAGTAGTAGTAGTATCATTAGTAGTAGTATCAGTAGTAGTAGTAGTATCAGTAGTAGTAGTAGTATCATTAGTAGTAGTAGTAGTAGTAGTATCATTAGTAGTAGTATCATTAGTAGTAGTAGTATCATTAGTAGTAGTAGTAGTAGAAGTAGTAGTAGTAGTAGTATCATTAGTAGTATCAGTACTAGTAGTAGTGGTATCATTAGTAGTAGTAGTAGTAGTAGTAGTAGTAGTAGTATCAGTAGTAGTAGTAGTAGTAGTATCATTAGTAGTAGTAATATCATTAGTAGTAGTAGTATAAGTAGTAGTAGTATCAGTAGTAGTAGTAGTATCAGTAGTAGTAGTATCATTAGTAGTAGTAGTAGTATCAGTTGTTGTAGTAGTAGTAGTAGTAGTAGTATCATTAGTAGTAGTAGTAGTAGTATCAGTAGTAGTATCATTAGTAGTAGTAGTATCATTAGTAGTAGTAGTATCATTAGTAATAGTAGTAGTAGCATTATTACTAGTAGTAGTAGTAGTAGTAGTATCAGTAGTAGTATCATTAGTAGTAGTAGTATCATTAGTAGTAGTAGTATCATTAGTAGTAGTAGTAGTAGTAGTATAATTAGTAGTAGTATCAGTAGTAGTAGTATCATTAGTAGTGGTAGTATCATTAGTAGTAGTAGTAGTAGTAGTATTATCATTAGTAGTAGTATCATTAGTAGTAGTAGTATCATTAGTAGTAGTAGTAGCATTATTACTATTATTAGTAGTAGCATTATTACTATTAGTAGTAGTAGTAGTAGTAGTAGTATCATTAGTAGTAGTATCATTAGTAGTAGTAGTATCATTAGTAGTAGTATCATTCGTAATAGTAGTAGCATTATTACTATTAGTAGTAGTAGCATTATTACTAGTAGTAGTAGTATCTATAGTAGTAGTAGTATCATTAGTAGTAGTATCATTAGTAGTAGTATCAGTAGTAGTAGTAGTAGTAGTAGTAATATCATTAGTAGTAGTAGTATCATTAGTAGTAGTATCAGTAGTAGTAGTATAATTTGTAGTAGTAGTATCATTAGTAGTAGTAGTATCAGTAGTAGTAGTATCATTAGTAGTAGTAGTAGTATCATTAGTAGTAGTAGTATCATTAGTAGTAGTAGTAGTATCAGTAGTAGTAGTATCATTAGTAGTAGTAGTAGTATCAGTTGTAGTATTGGTAGTAGTAGTAGTAGTAGTATCATTAGTAGTAGTAGTATCAGTAGTAGTAGTAGTATCATTAGTAGTAGTAGTAGTAGTAGTAGTATCAGTAGTAGTAGTAGTAGTAGTAGTATCATTAGTAGTAGTAGTAGTATCATTAGTAGTAGTATCAGTAGTAGTAGTATCATTAGTAGTAGTAGTATCATTAGTAGTAGTAGTATCATTAGTAATAGTAGTAGTAGCATTATTACTAGTAGTAGTAGTAGTAGTATCAGTAGTAGTATCATTAGTAGTAGTATCATTAGTAGTAGTAGTATCATTAGTAGTAGTAGTAGTAGTAGTATAATTAGTAGTAGTATCAGTAGTAGTAGTAGTAGTAGTATCATTAGTAGTGGTAGTATCATTAGTAGTAGTAGTAGTAGTATCAGTAGTAGTAGTATCATTAGTAGTAGTAGTAGTATCAGTTGTAGTATTAGTAGTAGTAGTATCATTAGTAGTAGTAGTATCAGTAGTAGTAGTATCATTAGTAATAGTAGTAGTAGCATTATTACTATTAGTAGTAGTACCATTATTACTATTAGTAGTAGTACCATTATTACTATTAGTAGTAGTAGTAGTAGTAGTAGTATCAGTAGTAGTAGTAGTAGTATCATTAGTAGTAGTAGTAGTAGTATCATTAGTAGTAGTATCAGTAGTAGTAGTATCATTAGTAGTAGTAGTAGTATCATTAGTAGTAGTAGTATCATTAGTAATAGTAGTAGTAGCATTATTAGTAGTAGTATCAGTAGTAGTATCATTAGTAGTAGTATCATTAGTTGTAGTAGTATCATTAGTAGTAGTAGTAGTAGTAGTAGTAGTATAATTAGTAGTAGTATCAGTAGTAGTAGTAGTAGTATTATTACTACCAGTATCATTAGTAGTGGTAGTATCATTAGTAGTAGTAGTAGTATTATCATTAGTAGTAGTAGTATCATTAGTAGTAGTAGTAGTAGCATTATTACTATTAGTAGTAGTAGCATTATTACTATTAGTAGTAGTAGTAGTAGTAGTTTCAGTAGTAGTAGTAGTAGTATCATTAGTAGTAGTAGTAGTAGTATCATTAGTAGTAGTAGTATCAGTAGTAGTAGTATCATTAGTAGTAGTATCATTAGTAGTAGTAGTATCATTAGTAGTAGTAGTATCATTCGTAATAGTAGTAGCATTATTACTATTAGTAGTAGTAGCATTATTACTAGTAGTAGTAGTATCTATAGTAGTAGTAGTATCATTAGTAGTAGTATCATTAGTAGTAGTAGTAGTAGTATCATTAGTAGTATCAGTAGTAGTAGTAGTAGTAATATCATTAGTAGTAGTAGTAGTATCATTAGTAGTAGTATCAGTAGTAGTAGTATAATTTGTAGTAGTAGTATCATTAGTAGTAGTAGTATCAGTAGTAGTAGTATCATTAGTAGTAGTATCATTAGTAGTAGTAGTATCATTAGTAGTAGTAGTAGTATCATTAGTAGTAGTATCATTAGTAGTGGTAGTAGTATCATTAGTAGTATCAGTACTAGTAGTAGTGGTATTATTATTAGTAGTAGTAGTAGTAGTATCATTAGTAGTAGTATCATTAGTAGTAGTAGTAGTATCATTAGTAGTAGTAGTAGTAGTAGTATCATTAGTAGTAGTAGCAGTAGTATCATTAGTAGTAGTAGTAGTATCAGTAGTAGTAGTATCAGTAGTAGTAGTAGTATCATTAGTAGTAGTATCATTAGTAGTAGTAGTATCATTAGTAATAGTAGTAGTAGCATTATTACTATTAGTAGTAGTAGCATTATTACTATTAGTAGTAGTAGTAGTATCAGTAGTAGTATCATTAGTAGTAGTAGTAGTAGTAGTAGTATCATTAGTAGTATCAGTAGTAGTAGTAGTATCATTAGTAGTGGTAGTATCATTAGTAGTAGTAGTAGTAGTAGTATCATTAGTAGTAGTAGTAGTAGTAGTATCAGTTGTAGTAGTAGTAGTAGTAGTAGTAGTAGTAGTAGTAGTATCATTAGTAGTAGTACTATCAGTAGTAGTAGTATCATTAGTAGTAGTATCATTAGTAGTAGTAGAATCAGTAGTAGTATCATTAGTAGTAGTATCATTAGTAGTAGTAGTAGTAGCATTATTACTATTAGTAGTAGTACCATTATTACTATTAGTAGTAGTACCATTATTACTATTATTAGTAGTAGTAGTAGTAGTAGTATCAGTAGTAGTAGTAGTAGTAGTAGTAGTATCATTAGTAGTAGTAGTAGTAGTAGTATCATTAGTAGTAGTAGTAGTAGTAGTATCAGTTGTAGTAGTAGTAGTAGTAGTAGTAGTAGTAGTAGTAGTATCATTAGTAGTAGTACTATCAGTAGTAGTAGTATCATTAGTAGTAGTATCATTAGTAGTAGTAGAATCAGTAGTAGTATCATTAGTAGTAGTATCATTAGTAGTAGTAGTAGTAGCATTATTACTATTAGTAGTAGTACCATTATTACTATTAGTAGTAGTACCATTATTACTATTAGTAGTAGTAGTAGTAGTAGTAGTAGTATCAGTAGTAGTAGTAGTAGTATCATTAGTAGTAGTATCAGTAGTAGTAGTATCATTAGTAGTAGTAGTAGTAGTATCATTAGTAGTAGTAGTATCATTAGTAATAGTAGTAGTAGTAGTAGTAGTAGTAGTAGTAGTAGTAGTATAATTAGTAGTAGTATCAGTAGTAGTAGTAGTAGTATTATTACTACTAGTATCATTAGTAGTGGTAGTATCATTAGTAGTAGTAGTAGTATTATCATTAGTAGTAGTATCATTAGTAGTAGTAGTATCATTAGTAGTAGTAGTAGCATTATTACTATTAGTAGTAGTAGCATTATTACTATTAGTAGTAGTAGTAGTAGTAGTTTCAGTAGTAGTAGTAGTAGTATCATTAGTAGTAGTAGTAGTATCATTAGTAGTAGTAGTATCAGTAGTAGTAGTAGTATCATTAGTAGTAGTATCATTAGTAGTAGTAGTATCATTAGTAGTAGTATCATTCGTAATAGTAGTAGCATTATTACTATTAGTAGTAGTAGCATTATTACTAGTAGTAGTAGTAGTATCTATAGTAGTAGTAGTATCATTAGTAGTAGTATCATTAGTAGTAGTAGTAGTAGTATCATTAGTAGTATCAGTAGTAGTAGTAGTAGTAGTAGTAATATCATTAGTAGTAGTAGTAGTATCATTAGTAGTAGTATCAGTAGTAGTAGTATAATTTGTAGTAGTAGTATCATTAGTAGTAGTAGTATCAGTAGTAGTAGTATCATTAGTAGTAGTATCATTAGTAGTAGTAGTATCATTAGTAGTAGTAGTAGTATCATTAGTAGTAGTATCATTAGTAGTGGTAGTAGTATCATTAGTAGTATCAGTACTAGTAGTAGTGGTATTATTATTAGTAGTAGTAGTAGTAGTAGTAGTAGTATCATTAGTAGTAGTATCATTAGTAGTAGTAGTAGTATCATTAGTAGTAGTAGTAGTAGTAGTAGTAGTATCATTAGTAGTAGTAGCAGTAGTATCATTAGTAGTAGTAGTAGTATCATTAGTAGTAGTATCATTAGTAGTAGTAGTATCATTAGTAATAGTAGTAGTAGCATTATTACTATTAGTAGTAGTAGCATTATTACTATTAGTAGTAGTAGTAGTATCAGTAGTAGTATCATTAGTAGTAGTAGTAGTAGTAGTATCATTAGTAGTATCAGTAGTAGTAGTAGTATCATTAGTAGTGGTAGTATCATTAGTGGTAGTATCATTAGTAGTAGTAGTAGTATCATTAGTAGTAGTAGTAGTAGTAGTATCAGTAGTAGTAGTATCATTAGTAGTAGTAGTAGTAGTAGTAGTAGTAGTAGTAGTAGTATCATTAGTAGTAGTACTATCAGTAGTAGTAGTATCATTAGTAGTAGTATCATTAGTAGTAGTAGAATCAGTAGTAGTATCATTAGTAGTAGTATCATTAGTAGTAGTAGTAGTAGTAGTATCATTAGTAGTAGTATCATTAGTAATAGTAGCAGCAGCATTATTACTATTAGTAGTAGTAGTAGCATTATTACTATAATTAGTAGTAGTAGTAGTAGTAGTAGTGGCATTATTAGTAGTAGCATTATTACTATTAGTAGTAGTAGTAGTTGTAACATGTTTACTATTATTATTACTAGTAGTAGTAATAGCAGCATTATTACTAGTAGTAGTAGTAGTAGTAGTATTATTATTATTTATTATTATTATTATTATTATTATTCTTTTTTAGATTATTATTATTATTTATTATTATTATTATTATTATTATTCTTTTTTAGATTATTATTATTATTTATTATTATTATTATTATTATTATTACTATTAATTATTATTATTATTATTCTTTTTTAGATTATTATTATTATTATTATTTTTTATTAATATTATTATTTTTTATATTATTATTATTATTATTATTATTATTATTATATTATTATGAATCTTTTTTTAGATTATTATTATTATTATTATTATTATATTATTATTCTTTTTTATATTATTATTATTATTATTATTATATTATTATGAATCTTTTTTTAGATTATTATTATTATTATTATTATTATATTATTATTCTTTTTTAGATTATTATTATTTATTATTATTATTTATTATTATTATTATTTTTTAGATTATTATTAATTATTATTATTATTATTATTATTATTTATTATTATTATTCTTTTTTAGATTATTATTATTATTTATTATTATTATTATTATTATTCATTATTATTATTATTATTATTATTATTATTATTATTCTTTTTTAGATTATTATTATTATTATTATTATTCTTTTTTAGATGATTATTATTATTAATTATTATTATTATTATTATTATTATTCTTTTTTAGATTATTATTATTATTATTATTATTATTATTATTATTATTATTTTTTAGATTATTATTATTATTATTATTATTATTACTCCTGGTAAAATTGCTGGACTCTCCACAATTAGATGATGTTCGTCTTTTTTACTTTGTAGAGCACAAATCCCAGATCTGACACAATACAATGTTTAACAGCAGAACATTCTCGTCATGTGAAACATTCCTCAAACAAATTAAATTATATTATTTTAATTTATTACATATTTTTTTCCAGACCAAACGGAGGAAAAAATTATGGAATCATCAACAAAAACAATTAGACTGAATACTTCGTTGCTCCTCAGACTGAATTCTTTGAGGACGTCACTAATGATAAACAATATTCTCCCTTCAGCTGCTTCCAACTTTCCTGCAGAGCGAGTGACAGATCAGTTTGCGGGATAGTACATAATGATAACTCTCTGAGTACAGATGATGCAGTCGATGCTAACTGCAGTCCTATGTAACATCATAGAGAGTTATCACTGTGTTATCTGTGGTGTTACATAGGACTGCAGGTAACATCCACTACATTATCTGTACTCAGAGAGTTATCACTGTGTGTTATCTGAGTACAGATAATGTAGTAGTGTTACCTGCAGTCCTATGTAACACCACAGATAACACAGTGATAACTCTCTGAGTACAGATAATGTAGATGATACCTGCAGTCCTATGTAACACCACAGAATACACACAGTGATAACTCTCTGAGTACAGATAATGTAGATGATACCTGCAGTCCTATGTAACACCACAGATAACACAGTGATAACTCTCTGAGTACAGATAATGTAGATGATACCTGCAGTCCTATGTAACACCACAGATAACACAGTGATAACTCTCTGAGTACAGATAATGTAGATGATACCTGCAGTCCTATGTAACACCACAGATAACACAGTGATAACTCTCTGAGTACAGATTATGTAGCAGTGTCACCTGCAGTCCTATGTAACACCACAGATATCACAGTGATAACTCTGAGTACAGATAATGTAGTAGATGTTACCTGCAGTCCTATGTAACACCACAGATAACACAGTGATAACTCTCTGAGTACAGATAATGTAGTAGAAGTTACCTGCAGTCCTATGTAACACCACAGATAACACTGATAACTCGTAGTCAAGGCCGCACCATCCATAAGGCGAGATTAGCTTCTCGCCTCAGGCGGCGGACTGCTGCATCTCTGAAACCAGCCGCTGCAACCCCGTCCTGTACTATAATTGTACCTGCGTCTATAGGACGCAGATACAATTACATGTATAAGCGCTGGATGGCCAGACACATTCCGGCGCACTTGCGTTGTTGAAAAGTGCTGATTGGCAGGGCAGAAGGACTTGGCCTGTCAATCAGCACCTTTTAACGATGCAAGTGGCACGATGACACTTGCGTCGTTCAGCCCCAGCAGACCTGCTCAGAAGAGAACAGGCCTGCATTGCCACACAACGGCGCGGGAACAGGATCAGGTGAGTATGTAAAGTTTTTTTTTTCTAATAAAAGTGTGAGTGGCATTATCTACAGGGGGGCTATATGTGGGGCACAATCTACAAGAGGGGCTATATGTGGGGCACTATCAACAGGGCGAGCTATATGTGAAAACACAAACAGAAAAAATGGGACATAAAGATCATCAAAACCACAAAAAAAGGGCCATACTCACTAGGTAGGTGGGTGGGTTGGTGGGTGAAAACCCGTTCCCATCAGGACGCAGACGGGTCAAAGAATGCTGCAGAAGGAGTGTGCATTAAGTAGTGATAGCCCCTCCCACTAGTCTTGAGGGGAGTGGCGGACTAAGTGCTCAAAGGTGTGCGATAAATGAGTGTCAGTGTAGTGCTAGGGTGTGAATGGATGGTAAAAAATAAATATGTATGTATGAAAGTGTGTAATAATGTAATAAAAATAAATAAATAAATAAATGTGATGAATAGGGGTCAGTGCTGTGAATAGTACATGGGGTGTCAGTACTATGTGTAATGCGTGGAGGGATAATGTGCTGGTCGTCAGGCATGGCGTATCTTGCCGAATAACAGCCTATTTGTAACGCCGCTAGTGTTAGCTAAAGCGGGCTGCTCTGCATTCCAAACCAAACGCCAGCACATCATGCCCTCCCAGCATATAAGACCCGGCTGCGTCCTGAAAAAAAGTGTAGTATACGTAGTAAGAAATATCCATGAAACATGGGGTATTAGTTGTTATTTTGGCCAAAATACGCAAAGCTCGCAACCCAACGTCAAGGGTCCCCAGTGCCTTGCGAGTCCCTAACCAGAACTTTTCGTTCCTAATTTAAAAACACAAACAGAAAAAATGGGACATAAAGATCATCAAAACCACAAAAAAAGGCCATACTCACTAGGTAGGTGGGTGGGTGAAAACCCGTTCCCATCAGGACGCAGACGGGTCAAAGAATGCTGCAGAAGGAGTGTGCATTAAGTAGTGATAGCCCCTCCCACTAGTCTTGAGGGGAGTGGCGGACTAAGTGCTCAAAGGTGTGCGATAAATGAGTGTCAGTGTAGTGCTAGGGTGTGAATGGATGGTAAAAAATAAATATGTATGTATGAAAGTGTGTAATAATGTAATAAAAATAAATAAATAAATAAATGTGATGAATAGGGGTCAGTGCTGTGAGGCGCTATCTACATGGGGCGCTATATGTGGGGGTACTATATACAGGGGGGCTATATGTGGTGCACTATCTACAGGGGGGGCTATGTGTGGGGCACTATCTACAGGGGGGCTATATGAGGGACACAAATCTACAGGGGGCTATATGTGGGGCACTATCTACAGGGGAGATATATGTAGGGCACAATCTACAGGGGGGCTATATGTAGGGCACAATCTACAGGAGGGCTATATGTGGGGCACTATCTACAGGGGGCTGTAATTGGGGCTACTATCCACAGTGGGCTCTATGGGGGTCTCTATCTACAGCGGGATCTATGTAGGGCACTATCTACAGGGGTCTCTACGGGGGGCACTATCTACAGGGGGCACTGTGTGTGAGTGGGACACAGTGTATGGTGCTACGTCACCGGTGAGTCACCTAATGTTAATGTTTATTCTGCCACTAACCAGCACTGTAGTCACTGTATGATCTGCAGCGAGATGATGGGTGGTATGATTTTGTTTGTGAAACAGCAACTCCCAGCATATCCTTACCATTGTTCGGGCCATGCTGGGAGTTGTAGTTTTATGCCATACAAACCTATACGACAGGGGTAAATTGAGCTGTATTTGTGCAGGTGTTGTATTTATGTACTGAGCTTGTTTCTGGTGCTGTATATATGTAGTGAGCTTGGTTCTGGCGCTGTATATATGTAGTGAGCTTGTTTCTGGTGCTGTATATATGTTCTGAGCTTGTTTCTGGTGCTGTATATATGTTCTGAGCTTGGTTTTGGCACTGTATTTATGCACTGAGCTTGTTTCTGGTGCTGTATATATGTAGTGAGCTTGGTTCTGGCGCTGTATATATGTAGTGAGCTTGTTTCTGGTGCTGTATATATGTTTTGAGCTTGGTTTTGGCACTGTACTTATGCACTGAGCTTTAATCTGGTGCTGTGAGGGGCTTCCATGTCCCTCCAACAGCGGACCCTCTGCTTGGTATTTCTGCTGCACATCGAAATCAGTTGGCTATAAGGGTAATGCATGGACATGCGGGATCCTCCGTAGTGAGTGTCTGCTCTGGCTAATAGGGGGGATACTGAGCAGGGGACCCTAATTTTATCGCCCCCCCCCCCCCCCCAATATATGTAACTCAGCAGAATTTCATGATTTTTCGTGCACAGTACAACCGCTGCAGAATTAGGAGAGGGAAAATTCACATCAGATTAAAAATAACCCCAAGTAAACGAATGCGACATGAACACACGACGGTTTTTACGGTCAATTATCTGGCAGCGTTCTCCGCAGACGAGAAAACCTGTTACTTCTCAGGATAATTTAATGGAGTCTGGAGTCCATCTGGGAAGCCAGGAGCTGTCTATAGGGATTCAGAACATTTTCACAACCTCGTTTATGTTCCTGGGAGCTCTGATGAGTGTTCACAGGGTCCGCAGGTAAATCATCCAGATAACTGTAATCCCCCCGCCGCTGAGAGGGGCCGCAACCCTGGGACAGGGGAACAGGGGGTGAGAACATTAACCCTTCCAGAAATCCACCGCAGCAACAAGAGGGGCGCAGAGGCTTCTGGGGGTCACCTGGGGCCCCAGAGCATATAACAGGACAGAGGTGTTAGAAATGGGGGCGCAGGAGATCAATGACTATACCAAGCTAATTATATGATTATGATACTGTATATGGGACATCATTATACTGTATCTCATGATGCCAGCGTCTTTTAGGTGAGGGGGCACAGGTATAATGTCTGCACTGCGGCCCCCGGAGCTCCCAGCTGAATCCATACATACCACACATGTCAATATGATATTCATCTCTAAACCTTTATTAATCCCATATTAGCTGAAAGTCTATACAGTCCTAATACTTCTCACAGCTGAGGGTTTGTTACAATTGTATTCAGTCTAGACACTTCCATGTGACCTAAACAGCCTGGACTCCAGACTGATACGTTTTATCTACACCAATACATTGTAACAAACTATCAGGACAGGAGAGATTTGTGCTGCTGATGTGTTTAGCACACAGAGGATTGTCTAGACTGATACTTTTCACAGTTGTGGGTTTGCTACAATAATATTAAATCTAGACAATCGTGAGCTCAACAGCTTGGACTCTAGACTGAAACATTTTACCTGCACTGATACACTGTAACAAACTATAAGGATAATAGAGAGGCGTGAGAAGTATTAGGTCAGGATGGATTTTTAGGATTTGGATGTAAAGACGAATATTCCTATTCACTAACAGCAAGCAGAGATATTGAAAACGGTGAGGAATACATTGTACCATGATTAGGCTTTATTTAAAACTAGACACCGCTCCTTTAATTGTAGAAAGTTGTTTTTTATTATTATTATTATTATTATTATTATTATGACTTATAATTCTGAGATGTAACAGATTTGATGTCTATTATTGTATGTGACATTCCCTGTATATATATATATATAGGGGGTGCAGGCAGCGCAGCAATCACCCCATCATGTCATCTCCTTGGGCTCAAGTTACAGGTTCCGCTCTCACACCTGTGCACCCCGCCATCACAGTCCCCCCTCCCCGTTACAGGTTCCGCACTCACACCTGTGCACCCCATCATCACAGTCCCCCTCCCCCGCTGCAGGTTCCGCGCTCACACCTGTGCACCCCATCATCGCAGTCCCCCCTCCCCCGCTGCAGGTTCCGGGCTCACACCTGTACACCCCACCATCGCAGTCCCCCTCCCCCGCTGCAGGTTCCGGGCTCACACCTGTACACCCTATCATCGCAGTCCCCCCTCCCCCGCTGCAGGTTCCGGGCTCACACCTGTACACCCCACCATCGCAGTCCCCCCTCCCCCGCTGCAGGTTCCGGGCTCACACCTGTACACCCCGCCATCACAGTTCCCCTCCCCCGCTGCAGGTTCCGGGCTCACACCTGTACACCCCGCCATCACAGTCCCCCTCCCCCGCTGCAGGTTCCGGGCTCACACCTGTACACCCCATCATCACAGTCCCCCTCCCCCGCTGCAGGTTCCGGGCTCACACCTGTGCACCCCACCATCACAGTCCCCCTCCCCCGCTGCAGGTTCCGGGCTCACACCTGTGCACCCCATCATCACAGTCCCCCCTCCCCCGCTGCAGGTTCCGCGCTCACACCTGTGCACCCCATCATCGCAGTCCCCCCTCCCCCGCTGCAGGTTCCGGGCTCACACCTGTGCACCCCATCATTGCAGTCCCCCCTCCCCCGCTGCAGGTTCCGGGCTCACACCTGTACACCCCGCCATCACAGTCCCCCTCCCCCGCTGCAGGTTCCGGGCTCACACCTGTACACCCTATCATCGCAGTCCCCCCTCCCCCGCTGCAGGTTCCGGGCTCACACCTGTACACCCCACCATCGCAGTCCCCCTCCCCCGCTGCAGGTTCCGGGCTCACACCTGTACACCCCGCCATCACAGTCCCCCTCCCCCGCTGCAGGTTCCGGGCTCACACCTGTACACCCCGCCATCACAGTTCCCCTCCCCCGCTGCAGGTTCCGGGCTCACACCTGTGCACCCCATCATCGCAGTCCCCCCTCCCCCGCTGCAGGTTCCGGGCTCACACCTGTACACCCCGCCATCACAGTCCCCCTCCCCCGCTGCAGGTTCCGGGCTCACACCTGTACACCCTATCATCGCAGTCCCCCCTCCCCCGCTGCAGGTTCCGGGCTCACACCTGTACACCCCACCATCGCAGTCCCCCTCCCCCGCTGCAGGTTCCGGGCTCACACCTGTACACCCCGCCATCACAGTCCCCCTCCCCCGCTGCAGGTTCCGGGCTCACACCTGTACACCCCGCCATCACAGTTCCCCTCCCCCGCTGCAGGTTCCGGGCTCACACCTGTGCACCCCATCATCGCAGTCCCCCCTCCCCCGCTGCAGGTTCCGGGCTCACACCTGTACACCCCGCCATCACAGTCCCCCTCCCCCGCTGCAGGTTCCGGGCTCACACCTGTACACCCCACCATCGCAGTCCCCCTCCCCCGCTGCAGGTTCCGGGCTCACACCTGTGCACCCCAAGTGTCTGCAGTTTCTGCTCTAAATCTTTTCTGGTTGCTCCAAAATGACAAGACAAAAATGTAGAAGCTTCAAGAGGTCAGGGGGTCGCGCCAACTAATCTTCCCCTGACACGTCCTGCTCCTTGTTACATGTTCCCGGTACTGTAGGGGTCATAGGTCGGCGCAGCGGCCGGGCTTCCTAAGGAAATTCCTGCATTTATGAGTCCTGGAGATGATTATGGTTTATAGATCCTCGTAATGTACAGAGACGTCCGGCCACACATGGGAAAATGGATGGAGAGAGACTCCACGCCGAGCCCGGCCAAGCTGAAGGAATGCCCGAGAGCCCGTCACCCAGCTTTCCCAGAGTCCTGAACTGTAAATCAGCCTAGTTATGAAGCCACAAGATGTAATCGGGTCAAGTCACTCTGCCTGGGCGACGGTATATACATATGTATACAGCGCTAGGGCACAGAACTGAACATCTCAAGCTTAGCCTCAACTCCGGCTGTAAGGGTATGTTCACACGGCGGGGGTCCGTAACGGCTGAAATTACGGGGATGTTTCAGCCTGAAAACATCCCCGTAATTTCAGCCGTACCGGCATGTGCAGGCGCTTGAACGCTGCGTCAATTACGGCCGTAATTAGCGTTGCTATTCATTGGAGTCAATGAATAACGGCTCCAATTACGGCCAAAGAAGTGACAGGCACTTCTTCTACGCGGGCGTCTATTTACGCGCCGTCATTTGACAGCGGCGCGTAAATATACGACTCGTGTGAACAGACAAACGTCTGCCCATTGCTTTCAATGGGCAGATGTTTGTCAGCGCTATTGAGGCGCTATTTTCGGGCGTAATTCGGGGCAAAAACGCCCGATTTACGTCCGTAAATAGGTCGTGTGAACATACCCTTATTGAAGTAATAGCAGCCATATTGGTTTCTACCCAGCTTTCCCAGAGACAGATATAATAGAATGAACAATATATACATACAGATGTAGCCAAGTTTATCTGGACTCGCTGCAGCGTGATATCACGCAACAAAAGCCATTGAAAAAGTCAAGGTAACGTTTCTTGCCGCTGTGAATTTAATGCACCAAGAGTCAAGATAAAGATGACTACATCTGTACAGTAAGATAATAAACCTGACATTATAAACTGTGTGTGATCAGTCATTGACCCCCCACTTATAGCACTGCCGCATGTCATGTATCCAGGTCGCCCCTAGTGATCGCAACCTCTGCAGCCCCCATAACGACACCACTGATACCTGTCATAGCAAAGTGCTCCTAGAAGTCCACAGTAATGGTCAAATACTAGTTCTGACTGATGGTGACAGACTCAGGCTATAAACAAGAAGGTTTTCATTCAATGACTGCAAGCAGAGACCTGGGAAATGGTGAAGAAATGAAACACAAAGTCTTTTTTGCTGCAGAAAGACTCCATTTTATTCACATCAGACTGGACACCGGCCCTTTAATGATCGTCTTTCGTGGTCGGTTCGTGGATTATTGTCGCCACGTCTGCGGTCGGCTGCGCTCATTCTTATCATAGTCTCCCGTGTAATAATACGCTGCGACGGTTACACTTGCTGTCTGCTCCTTCTATTCCCTGACAGTCGCACGCAGCCGTCGGTCATGACCTTCAGCCTTTCCCTCACCGTCCCCTGAGCGCGGCGTGCCCTCTGCTACAATATCCAGGATGCTCGTCCTATTTTGGTTTCCTTCTGTTGTGGAGGGGAATCTCTTCTCCGGTCCTGATGAGGAAAAGCCCACTTATGGCCCTGACATGTAAATGCGTTGCGGAAGAGGTGGGGGCTTCGTGCGCCACAATTCATTTCGCTCTGAAGGCTCCGAGTGCTTTTCTGAATGGTCGTTTAGCCGGGTAACAGTCGCATAAATTAAGCCATGGAGCTGCCGCTGACATGGGAAACAACTGGACGGTCAGGGGACGGATCATCCGACTGGGAACGCTGCACTTGAACCGGTTGGGAATTGTGCGTCATGATGGGGGTTGTAGTCGACCGCTGTCCTCTGCCCTCTACTTAACCGTTCAGAGAGTGCCGAGAGGTTTAAAGGGCCGGAGTCCAGTGATTGTATAATGAATAGTCCTGCGACTTTCTAACAGGCCTTGGGGTCATTTATTAACTCCTTCACGCTGGTTTCCGGCATAAAAAAGTCGCAAATGACAAAAGCGTCGCAAATTGGTGAAAAAAATGTGACTTTGGTGCTATTTCCATTGCTCACGACCCATTTCTTCCGTAGCCTCGCAGAAGGGGCGGAGCCAACTGCGGCCCAATAAATTTAGTATAAATTATCCTAGAAATTGGCGTAAATCATAGCGCAAATTTACTACATCTAGTAGCTGACTCTCTGGCACATAGTTGGGCAGAATTGCGGTAATTTATTAATAAGTTTGGCGTATCTTACTCCATCGCTCTTTATATTAAGATTGGCGCATGAAACGTCTTTCTTAGTAAATCTCCCCAGAGTGTGTAAATTCTTCACCATTTTCACCATGTCTGCTTGCTTTCAGTGAATAGGAATATTCTTCATTACTAACAGTCTAGACACAGCAGCGGCACAAATCTCTCTCCTGTCCAGATAGTTTGTTACAATGTATCAGTGCAAGTGAAATGTTTCGATCCGGATGGTTGTGTAGACCGTATACAAAAGTAGCAAACCTGCAGCTGTGAGAAGTATTAGGTCAGGACGAGTTTTCAGTCTTTGGACGTAAAGAAGAGTCTTTCGCATTCACTAACACCAAGCAGAGGTCTTGAAAAGAGTGAGGAATTGAAACAAATTGTATTGGAATGTTGCAGAAAGTTTCATTACACAATAATTCAGCTTCAGTTACAGAAAACTGAACAATCCCTTTAAGGCCGAGCTCCTGCCAGCGCTCAAATACTGTAAGGGGGGCTCAGTATTGATAATGGTGTGTGATGTGACTGCTGGGGGCCCGCGGTACGGGAGCCCAGGAGCTCTATGAGATGACTATACCCTACAGCATAGTGAACAGTAGTGATGGCTCCACTGGCGGCCATTGCTGGGCGTGGTATTTGGCGCGGGAGGAGGAGACAGACCCCGCAGCTCCCAGGAACTTGGCCTCTGCCCGATGTCTCCCCTACTTCACCCCAGGTCTTGAAATTGGAAAATCTTCCCTCGTTGGAATGAATGAAATTCTACAATGGGGACGTTCATTTAATATTTTTTATTTTTTCACCGCACAGGAAATTTGACGAGGCGTCCATTGTATTTTGGAAAATAGCTTCCAAATCTCCCGTGTGCTGCCCTTTCCCAGGCGGTGGCGGGGTTACGACAGGGGTCCGCGCTCTTGCGTTGCTAGGAGCCGGCCGTGTGTTGATGCCTTTCTGCTCTGCATTCTGTATCGGCGACGTCACTTACTGCTGCGTTCCTCGTACGAGAGAGAGCGGAAGTTTTTCCTGCCTGAGACGGCACGCAATGAGCAAACACGAAAATTGGATCTTCCTGCCCGACCCCAAGATGACACTGGAAAAAATCTAAAAAGAAAAAACATAAATCAGGATCCTTATAGCGACTTGTCAACCAGTGGAAATATTCCACAAATTCCCTGAGGATCCGCGACCGCTGATCCCACAAAACGCAACATAATCCAAAAAACAATAATAAGAATTTCATGAAAAATATCTTCAATCTGACACTGGAAACTCTGCAGCGGCACTGGGGGAAACCAGGTCCAAATCGGACTGGTTCATGAATAGAATTTCAGAATTACGGTGAAGACTGACACCACACAGGGGAGCAGTAGCAGAATGGCTACAGGGTGTAACTCCATATAACAATATAGATTAATACGTCCTTCAGAGTCTGTGAAAAGCTGGGTGGCAGTGTCACTATTCCATGACAGATAATACAGCCTTCATTGCAGATCCAAAATGGATTGTCACCCAGCTTTGCTCGCCCCTGAATGGTTATGTAACTTCTAAGTTGTATTTCTGCAAAATAGTTACATTTGCTGTTTGGGGAGATATTGTTCACAACAGAAGCTGTAATGGCGGCCTTACTGGTGGTCACCCAGCTTTCCCAGGAACAGATTACCCGGGTGACCCCAGACTGATGACTGGTCTCCCGCTCCCGGGGGCCTCCCTCCTCAGACCCCTCCCCAGTCTCATCCACCTTTCATTTTACCACTGTACAATCTTATCAAACCTTGTGTCTGGGTCACTTTAAGGAGGGCGCTGCCCAAGGCGTTTGCCACCGCTGCCGCCCCTTTACAATAGTGAAAGCAAATATCCGACCGGCGCAGCCCCTTAAATTCACACCCCACACATGTTCACACTCGATGAAAGCTCGGAAAGGCTTAGTAATTAGCAAATGCCACAAGAAGTGATCAACTCTGCCCCCAGGGCTGCACTAATGAGAAACAGTGCAGGGGCCCTTTAAGGAGGGGGTCATTCACTGACCTATAGCAGGGCTCTAATATTAATTGTTTCTCTTTCAGAGAAAATCTAGAGGACAATGTTCTTAGCTGTTTCTAATAAAGCTGGGTGACAACTAACATGGTCGCCAATGCTGGGGTTGTCACTCAGCTTTCCTAAACTCCTGAGCAGTAAATCTGCTATGCAGAAATATGGCAGAAAAGGGACATATCGCTGGGAAAGCTGAGTGAAAATCAATATGGCCAGCAATAAAGGTCCCACTGGTGGGTTTACCCAGCATTCAAGATGTTAAAAATTCTATTCAGCCCTTCTTTAGTTATTTCTGTTTCTGGGAAAGCTGGGTGACAACCAATATATCTGGCATTACAGCTCCCTAGGGTGTTGTGATAAATATACCCAAATGATGCAAATAATAGGGGGCATTACTAGGCAGAGTTGCTCTTCAGGAGCCTGGGAAAGCTGGGTGACATTGGGATTGTAAATGTTATTATAAATATAAATACTCTTATTAACACAGATAGTATCTGCTGCTTAAAGGGCTCATCCAGTTTTCTGTAAATAAGGAGTAAACTTGATAATAAACCGTTTTGAAACAGTTCTGGGCAATTCCTAGCCATGTTCAAGATCTCTGCTTGCCGACAGTGAATGGGGACAATCTTGTTTACCGTTAAAGGCTAAAAACACAAACTGATCTAATACTTATCACAGATGACAGTTTGTTACAATTGTATCCAGCCTAGACAATCCTCTGTGAGGTAAAGTGTGGACTCCACTGATACATTGTAACAAACTATCAGGACAGGAGAGAGATTTGTGCTATTGCTGTGTTTAGCTCACAGAGGATTGTCTAGGATGGATACAATTGTGACTTGTGATCTGCTGAAACATATTCTAATAATCAGTACCAGATATTGGGTCAGATATTGGAGCAGTTGCTGTGTTATGGTGATGAATCCCGTTATTTGTCCCCACAGCTCAGCTCAGCTACATCCCCATGTGAGGCCGGGGCCTGTGCAATGAATTAGGAAGCGATCACAGTATCCACCGTTCTCCCCAGTCACTGATTCCTTGTCATCTCTCCATCAACCTGCAACACAAGAGCCAGTCCCAGAACATTCATTCACAGAGGACAAATATACAATGTAACTGCGGCCTGAACAATTGTAACTTGTCTCCTGGAAATATAAACAGGAAAACAAAAAATACAGATACTCCTGCTCAGTATTTCTTCTTAAATACATATATATACACTGCACAGTACTACTCCTCCTGTCCTGTATACTGGGTGTAATTCTCAGTATCTGTATTATTCTGTGTATATGTATACACTGCACAGTACTACTCCTCCTGTCCTGTATACTGGGTGTAATTCTCAGTATCTGTATTATTCTGTATATATACACTGCACAGTACCACTTCTCCTGTCCTGTATACTGGGTGTAATTCTCAGTATCTGTATTATTCTGTATATATACACACTGCACAGTACCACTTCTCCTGTCCTGTATACTGGGTGTAATTCTCAGTATCTGTATTATTCTGTATATATTGACACTGCACAGTACCACTTCTCCTGTCCTGTATACTGGGTGTAATTCTCAGTATCTGTATTATTATGTATATATGGACACTGCACAGTACCACTTCTCCTGTCCTGTATACTGGGTGTAATTCTCAGTATCTGTATTATTCTGTATATATACACTGCACAGTACCACTTCTCCTGTCCTGTTTACTGTGTGTAATTCTCTGTATCTGTATTATTCTGTATATACACACACGCTGCACAGTACCACTCCTCCTGTCCTGTATACTGGGTGTAATTCTCACTATCTGTATTATTCTGTATATATGGACACTGCACAGTACTACTCCTCCTGTCCTGTATACTGGGTGTAATTCTCACTATCTGTATTATTCTGTATATATGTACACTGCACAGTACCACTTCTCCTGTCCTGTATACTGGGTGTAATTCTCAGTATCTGTATTATTCTGTATATATACACTGCACAGTACCACTCCTCCTGTCCTGTATACTGGGTGTAATTCTCACTATCTGTATTATTCTGTATATATGGACACTGCACAGTACTACTCCTCCTGTCCTGTATACTGGGTGTAATTCTCAGTATCTGTATTATTCTGTATATATTGACACTGCACAGTACCACTTCTCCTGTCCTGTATACTGGGTGTAATTCTCAGTATCTGTATTATTCTGTATATATACACTGCACAGTACCACTCCTCCTGTCCTGTATACTGGGTGTAATTCTCACTATCTGTATTATTCTGTATATATGGACACTGCACAGTACTACTCCTCCTGTCCTGTATACTGGGTGTAATTCTCAGTATCTGTATTATTCTGTATATATTGACACTGCACAGTACCACTTCTCCTGTCCTGTATACTGGGTGTAATTCTCAGTATCTGTATTATTCTGTATATATATACACTGCACAGTACCACTTCTCCTGTCCTGTATACTGGGTGTAATTCTCAGTATCTGTATTATTCTGTATATACACTGCACAGTACCACTTCTCATCTTTTTAATAAATGTTAACAAACATACACATGCCATAAATCCGCACATACAATACACGGGTCATAAACCAACACAAACTGAACAAGTTATAAACACATTATGAATCTCGGCCGCCTCCTCTCTGGTCCAGATCACATTCCTACCAGCACTCAGTCTTCTGTATTATAACTCACATCATCCACACATCACTCATCATCCACACATCACTCTCATCATCCACACGTCACTCACATCAGTATAAATACAAATACACAAAACTCATAGTCACAAAATCAATCCAGACGCCTCAAAAGAACAAAATCAGTAACAGTCTAAAAAATAAAATAAATAAAATTGTTAAACCACAATAAAACCAAAAACTGACCCTAACCGGTCCATGTGCCCATCAAAATCTATTAACCAAGAAAAAAATGAGAAATTCCTACATGAGAAAACACAACATGAGCCTAATCAGCAAATAACCCCCCCCCTTTTTTTTTTTTTTCTAAAAAAATTTTTTATTTTTTTTTTTAATTTGTAATTTTTTTTTACATTTTTACATTTTTTTTTTTTTTTTTTTTTTTCCCTCCACCCTTTTTCTTAACCACAAATCCGCAATATGAATACCAATTAGTAACCAATATATACAATATATACAAAACAATACTGAACATACATATATATATATATAATATCTACATTATACCCAATTCAAGACCAATGTCCAGTCCAAAGTCCGTACCTTTAAGCTCCGACCGACACCATCGTCCATCCTTCAATGTCTCTTTGATCGGGCCCGGCTTTTTCTTATTATTTGTACCCCCCCTCCCCCCCTTTCCCCCCTCCCCACCTAACACCTAACCCCCTCACATCTATACAAAAATACTACACTCTACAAGATATAGTAAGTAAAGACTCAGCCTGTACAATGGCATACATTACCTGACATAACACATAACACATCCTTAACAAATCCTACCCACAAGGCCCTGGTTCGGTACCTGCAAGCCCTATATCCATCATCAACTATACAGAAAACAAAAAGCTACAGTGACAGCATTAGCCCCCCACCAGGAATAGAGACGACTAGACTAGGGCACGCTGAAGGAGAAACCCCTCCAAAGCATGGAGGCCCTACTCGTGCCCAGTCTCTCGAACTCCAAAGAACGAACCTTCCCCAGGTCACCGAGAATGTTCCTCACCACCTCTTCCTCCGGGAGGGTTTTTTGTCTGGTTGATACAAAACACCGTGCGTTCCACGTGCCGTACCTGACCGCTAAGCTGACTAAGAATAAAGTGCCCCGATCTCGACCACCCAGGTGTCTGAATGTTCCATAGGCCCATTCCGCATAGGAGAGACCGGTCAGACCAGGCCAACCAATGGAGGCACCCACCCTGCTGTAGACCCCTGTATTGAGGGGACAATGAAGCAGGAAGTGCTCCATGCTTTCCAGCACGCCGCCACACTCCTCCCGGGGACAACCCCTTTCCTCAGGGTTCCTGTGTTTCAAGTTGTCCCTCACATACAGTTTCCCATGGAAGCAACGCCAAGCCAAGTCCCAAAACTTTAAAGGGATCCTACTAGAATTTAAAACCCTCAAACCAACCTCCAGATCCCGACTTGGGCAGTCCCTGAGCGCCAGGGGCTTCTGGAAATGGGTCAACAGAACTCTGTTGTCAAGGAGCCTCCTTGACAGAGTCCTGATCTCCCACATCCCCAGACCCCACCGGCGAATTGTTTTCAGAACCACGGTAGCGTAAGCCGGAAGATGCCCATGCGGCGTGCGAAGGTCCTTCACTTGCCCTCCTGTCTCCCATTCCTGGAAGAAAGGCCGAAACCACCCCCTGCAGGAGACTACCCACGGAGGAGCCCTCTCTTGCCAGAGGTTTGACATGTTGATCTTTACAAAGGTATTAACCAGGAATACCACAGGGTTGACCATACACAACCCCCCTAGTCTCCTCGTACGGTATGTCACCTCCCTCTTGACTAGGTTCAGCTTATTCCCCCATAACATCTGGAAGAACAAGCTGTAGACCCGAGTCCAGAGAGGTTCTGGCAAGATGCAGACACTGCCCAAATAGATTAACAAAGGGAGCAGGTAAGTTTTGATCAAGTTGACCCTTTCCCTGAGGGTCAAAGACCAACCCTTCCACTGGTCGACCTTCTGAGCGGCGATCTTTAGCCTGCTGTCCCAATTTTGTTTGGGGTAATCCCCCTGGCCAAATTCGATGCCGAGAATTTTTACAAACTCCTGAGGCCCTGGAAGAGTGTCCGAGAGATCAAAGGTAGGATCTCCCCCTCCCAGCCAGAGACTCTTACACTTATCCTGGTTGATCATGGACCCGGATGCCTCCGAGTAGCGGTCAACTTCAGACATCACCCACTCTGCCTCCCCTCTCGAGGACACAAAGACGGTGACGTCATCCGCATACGCCACCACTCTCAGAGTGGCTTCCGAGGCTGCCAAGTCCATGCTGACTCCCACCAACGGTCCACGATCTACCCTCCTAAGGAAGGGGTCAATCGCGAACACGTATAAAAGCGGGCTCAGCGGGCAACCCTGGCGAACCCCAGACCCAACCTCAAAAGAGCGGCCAATCCAACCGTTCACAAGCGGAAAACTCTCTGCCCCTGCATACAAGATCTTAAGCCAATCAACAAACCCCCCCGGCAGACCATACCTCAGAAGGACCGACCAGAGATACTCGTGATCAACCCGATCAAACGCTTTTGCCTGATCCAAGGACAGCAAGTACCCCTTCCAACGGCCCGCCCTACTCTGCTCCACTGCCTCTCGGACACCGAGTACAGCGCTAAACGCGCTGCGGCCTGGAACAGAGCAATGCTGAGCCCCCGAAAGGAGCCGGGGTGCAAATTTCACCAGCCGATTAAACAGCACCTTTGCCAGAACCTTTCTGTCCACATTGAGTAGCGCTATGGGACGCCAATTCTCAATGTGCGATGGGTCTTTACCCTTTGACAGGATGATCAGGGCCGACCTCCTCATTGACTTCGGCAAAGTGCCCGAGGAAAGACACTCATTCAACACCTCAGTCAACAGGGGAACTAAAATGTCCTTAAAGGTCTTGTAAAATTCAGACGTTAAGCCATCTGGACCCGGCGACTTCTTGAGGGCAAGCCCTTCAATCGCCAGTCTCACTTCCTCTTCCCTGATCGCCTCTGCCAAGACACCAAGAGAGGGGTCTACTCCTGGTTCGGGGACAGTTTCAGCCAGGAAAGCCGACATCGCATCCCGATCAAGATCCATCTTTCCCAAGAGGTGCGAGTAAAAGGATCTGACGACCTCCAAGATCCCTGATCTGGACCTTTTCAGGGATCCTGTACTGTCCATCAGTCCTGAAACCACTTTACTATTTACTGACATCTTGCAGTTCTTGTAGGGGTCGGGCGAGCGGTACTTCCCAAAATCCCTCTCAAAAACTAAAGATGCGTGTCTATCATACTGGCAACTCTTAAGCAAAGATTTCACTCTGGAGATGTCCTCGCGGTCACCGCCAGTCGAGACAAGATGCTCGAGTTTCCTCCTCAGGCCCTGATACAGGCGGTACCTGTCCAGGCTCCTGAGGCTCGAGAGCTGGCGGAAGAAACTCGCCACCCTTTTTTTGAACATCTCCCACCACTCCGACTTACTGCTACAAAGATCCAGTAATGGTACCTGGCTCTGAAAGAAATCCTCAAAGGACCGTCTTATCTCCGCTTCTTCCAAGAGAGACGAATTGAGCCTCCAAAAGCCTCTTCCCATCCGGGGGGGTCTCTGCAACATTCAGAGAAAATAAAATTAAACAGTGGTCGGAGAACTCCACCTCAACGACGGACACTGCCGAAGAGATGGCATCCTCCTTTAAATAAAACCTATCTATTCTAGACCTACAACTACCTCGATAAAAGGTGAATCCCGCGTGGCCTGGGGTGTGCCGGATGTGGACATCCACCAGGCGAGCCTCACTAGCTATCCTATTTAGGGCCACACAGTCATAAGTCAGCCTGTCTCTGGAACCTCCCCTATCTTGGGACCTCGTGGCAGCATTGAAGTCCCCTCCAAAGACCACCTGCCGACTCGTAAAAAGATAGGGCTTGATCCTCATAAAGAGACTTTTCCGGTCCCAGCTGGTTTGGGGACCATAGATGTTAATGAGCCTGAGCTCCTGTCCCTTCATGAGGACATCCAAGATCAGGCACCTCCCCATTTCTAATTCAATAACCCGTCTGCATTCTACCGATGCGGTGAAAAGAACCGCCACCCCGCTACCCGGCTCGGCCGCAAGAGACCAATAAGATGGTCCACGCCTCCACTCCTTTTTCGCTTTATGTATGGCTGCCAAGTCTGTCAGCCTGGTCTCTTGCAAAAATAAAATGTCGGCCTCAATTCGGCCGAGAAAATCAAAGGCCGCAAATCTAGCCTTGTCAGATTTAATGCTGGCGACATTAATAGATGCCAGCGTCAACGGGGTGGGTGCCGCCATCCTGGGTGATTGAATTAGATGACCTTTTTCCCCTTCCCCTTGCCCTTCCCCTGGTTTTTATCACTGTCTGATGAAGAGCCGAGGGCCCTTTTGAGGGATGCTGATGTGTCCATATCCCTCCCTTCCTCCACCTCCCCGCCAGCACCACTATCAACCTCACCTCCAGGCTCCGGGACAGCGCTTCTCCCTGAGGGTTCCGCATGCCCTGAGGCAAGAAGCTGGACGCCCCCCACAGACCCCCTCGTCACCTTCGCCACATCCTCGCCCCCACACTCCTCATCTGAAGAGGAGATGTCCTTGAGGGTTTGAAAGCGGTTTGAGAGAACAACAAGAGGTGAGTCGGTTGGGCTTTCCTTAGGCACCTGGACCAGGGGAGGAGAAGATTTCTTATCTCCCTTTTTTTTCTTTTTAGCACCCTGCTTGCGCTTTTCATCTAGCCACCGTCTACTGTCCTCATCCATACTTTCATATAGCGAGGAACATGAAGAAGCGGCTTCCTCCTCCCTCTCCAACCTCCTGACCTCTTCATTCAAGTCCTGTTCCCCCAGGGCCTCAGTAGCAATGACACTTGCCCCCGGAGCAGGGCCAAGGGTTACCCCAGTTGCCTGGGGCTCCCCGAGCTCCCTACTCCTTCGACGGTTCTCCAATCGCCTTAACTTGGAGGGTGACTTGCCTTTCTTCCCTGGCCCCTCAGCCCCTTCACCTCCACCAGTGCCAACCACGGCAGGAGCAACCTCTCGGCTTTCTCCCGCTGGGCCCGCCATGGCGTTGGCAAAGGAACGAGGGCAGCGACTGAATGGGTGACCTAGATCCCCACACAGGTGACACCGAATATCCCCACAGGATGTGGCAAGATGACCTATCCCCCCGCACAACGCACACTTCTGCACTCTGCAGTGGGCACTGAAGTGCGTGGGGTCACCACACCTGTGGCAGAGCTTCGGCTGCCCCTGGTAAAAGGCCAGGATTCGGTCCCTTCCTAAAAAGGCTGAGGAAGGGATGTGGGTGACAGTACTTCCTGAACGCTTTAATTTAACCATAAAGGTCCAGGCCCCTGACCAGATGCCAAATTCATCCCTGTTTTTTTTGGGGACCTCCGTTACCTCCCCGTACCTGCTGAGCCAGGTCATAATGTCCATACAAGAAAGACACTCATTGCAAGTTAGGACAGTCACCTTCTTGATTTCGCTCTGACGAGACAACGCTTGTGCAGCATCCCAGAAGATACCCTTCTGGTTCCCTGTTATTTGTATGTCATGCATTGTATGTGTTTTACATGTCTTTATTATTTTTCACACAGTGTGCTGTTCACCAGCTGAAGAGAAGGATGAAGGTATCAGTGGGGAGCCACTAGAGGGTGCATTGTACATCTAGCATTGTTTGAAAAGGGGGTGGAGCCTGGCTAGAGCCCTAGAGCCTCACTCTGACGCTGTCTCACAGTCTACACAGAGGAGTCGGGTCGTGTCTGTGAGGAGACAGACATGTCTGCTAGCTGCTCTGACACAGCAGATTAATACAATCCTTTCAACTGGCAACAGGTCTCAGCACCTGCAGCCCAATGCAAGAGGAGGAACAGTAAGGAGATTGTACCCAGCATATCATCTCTATCATCACCACAGCAAGTATTATTTAGCTGAAAAGCTGTCTGTCTGTTTCTGAGGAGAAGTCTATATAATATTGGGCCTCAGAACTCCTGCTGGCGCTGTTACCGGTTCTGCCGCACGCCACAATTAAGAAGTGTCTATCAAGTCACTCAACTACAACCCTCATCACTGAGAAAAGTGAGTTCATTTATTACACACGCTGCTGGAAAAGTGAATGATTTCTAGATATAGCTGGACAATTGAAACCCTCATTGGTCACCCACTGGTCCCTTCTTCCCCTCAACTGTTGAAGTGGACAGAAGATAACGTGCCTCCATTTTGGAAGACTGTATAAAGTTCTTCAGTAAACGTGAGTTATTCAAATCCCCTGTGTCGTCTGGTCCCTGCACTGCATAACATCAAGGGCACCCCACATACCACCTTGCCAGGCGCACACATACTACTACCACCATCACGGGAGTTGCTACGGGGGAAAAGACTATCACCACCATCATCCATAGTCCAGCCCCCCTGTCACTGTGCCAGCCCGAGAAGGAGCGAGGGAGGAGAGGTAGAGATTCCTACAGATACCTCAGGCCATACACCGTGCACTTCACTACTGCTCCCATCCTCCTGGGAAGCTCTTCCTCGTGGTTGCTGCATATAAACTTTGGCGTCACGAACAGGATACGTTTAAATCTCATGTGGGCCCCAAACCAGAGAGACTTTGTCCCAAAGCCCTGGTCCCCACCGTACAAAGCTGCAACCGCAGCTGCAAGAGACTATTTCAGCCCCAAAAGGGGTTAAAATCACTGTTTCCCGGCAGTTCCAGCCCAAAAGGGGTTAATCCGCCATTTTACCTCACAAACTGCTGCGTCTCAGTTCCATTTACCCGCTCCAGACAGGTTAACCTGCGGCGCCAGTCTAGCGCCACCATCTGGATGATTATAGGAACTCACAATATCCAGCACAGGCAAGAGGGAACGGCCGAAAACTGCTAGGCGCCGCCATCTTGGATGAGTGAAGCCTCTGCACAGCACCTCCACCGCGGATCCCCTGCAACCAGCAACTCTCCCAAAAACATCACAGGAGAGCAACGGAACAGCCCGGTAACAAAGTACAGCCCAGAGGGAAGAAACAGCATACCATCGGTGAGTCCCGATTCAATTGGCCATCAAGTTAACCCCTGCTGTACCACCACCGGTGCCCAATAAAAAGCCCGGGAGCATCCTGGACATCACTCCGGACCCAATAAAAAGTCCGGGAGCACCTTTAACAAGACCCCCGACTCAGTTAAAAGTCCGGGAGCGCCAATAATAGACATTGGAAAAATTTAAAGGGACAGTAACAATGTCGGACTCAAGTGACACGGAAGAGCCCGGTCTCAGCACGGTCACTACACCGGCCATGACAGAAAGAACAACACCTGCTGCAGCACCCTGCATCATGCCGCTGTCCATGCCCTACTATCATGGGGCCCCATGGCTGCCCCACTACAAAGGTGAACCACACACCTTAAAAGACTTTAGAAAAAAGATGCTTGCCATGTTCCGCCTCTACCCCATTCCAGAAGAACAGAAGGTAGAGATCTTAATGGGACAACTACAAGATGTGGCCCTAAAAGAAGTGGAGTCCTGGCCACGTATCCAAAAGAAGGCTGTGGATCAGATCCTGGTCCAGCTACGTACCACCTTTGAGCCCAAATCCATCTCTGAGCTCAGGATGAGGTTCATGGACAGAGTTCAGCAACCAGGTGAGACACTCCGAAATTTTGCTCTTTCCTTACAGGAGACCATGAGGGCCATGATACAAGCCGACCCCCATGAGGCTGAAAAAGCAGACAGAATCCTGAGGGAGCAGTTCATTGAAGGAGTCGCCTCAGATTCCATGAGTCATCAACTACAAATGATGTCCGTCCAGAACCCTGACAGCACCTTCCATGAGTTTAAAGAACTGGCCATAGAGGTACTAGAAAGAAGGCCCAGAAGAAGAACAGTCAGGGCTACCACCCCTCTTAAAGAGGCAGAAGAGGAACCTGCCCCAGTAGCACCACATCCAACACCTTGCAAGCCCATCACCTACCAGGCTACACAGGCTCAAATCACAGCTGGAGGAGATCAGTACCAAGATCAACTGAAACTTATTGCCAAAAGCCTGGAGCAAGTCTGCCAACGACTGGAGAATCTAGAAGCCAGCTCTCCAGTAAAATGTGAGCTGCCAACATCTAGAGACAGTTATCCAAATAGTCCTAGCAAGGGCTACCGCAATAGTCCCAACAAAACGTCGACAGATCGCTTTGATGAACATGGGAGACCTGCCTGCAGACACTGCCATAAGATAGGTCACCAAGAACGTCAATGCTGGGCGTTAAACGGACGTCTCCCGAGGCAGAGGACCATTCCTCGGGAGGAGAAATAATAGGTCCCAAAGATCTAAAATGGCTGCCACGGTTTGTCGGACCTCGTCCAGAAGTTACCATCCGCATCAATGGAGTACCATTTGCTGCCCTCCTGGATACGGGATCCCAAGTGACAACCATCCAGCAGGCCGCCTTTGAACAACACTGGAGTAGCGAGATCCTGATGCAACCTCCAGAAGCCTGGTTAGACGTCATCGCTACCAACGGCCAGTCCCTACCTCTGCACGGGTACTGGGAGCCTACTGTCCAAGTGGGAGGAGTGCACTTACCTCAGCAAGGAGTCCTCGTGATCAAAGTTAAAGATCAAGGACAACCCACAGTAATTCTGGGAATGAACATCCTAAAGCACTGCTATGGAGAAATGCTAGAGGCCCTACGACAATCCGTCCCCACGGCTTCCCAGGCTGCCCAGAAGGTAATACACAAGACCATCCGTGTACTGGCTGCCCAACAGCGATTCACCAACGCCAGAGGAGAGATCTGCAGAGCTCGCATCAAGGACCACCATCCAGTAACCCTAAAACCTGGCACAGAAACACTGCTATGGTGTCGGGCCCGTTCAGGCCTACAAGGACTTGACTACCAAGCCCTAGTGGAACCAATACCACTAGATGAACATCCAATGGTTATGGCTGCCCGAAGTTTAGTGACTGTGGTCGAAGGGAAAGTACCCATCCGTCTTCTCAACTTAGGAGACCATTCAGTAACCCTGAGGAAGTACTACCCTGTAGCACAGCTGTCCCAACTCAGTGTGCAAGACCTGGTGGACATTCCAACTGTCACCGCTAAACAGGCTGCACAGCAACTAAAGACGTCAGAAGAAGCACCAGTAACACCCTGGTGGGGAGAAATCCATGTGGGAACTGCAACAACACCTGCCTACCAGATCCAAGGAGTACTTGAAGTGGCTCAGGATAACCATGAAGCCTTCAGTAAGCATCCTCTGGACCATGGGAGAGCAAAAGACATTGAGCACACTATTCCCACTGGTACTCATCCTCCCATTAAGGAAAGACACAGGCCTATACCACCTGCCCTATACCAAGACGTGAAGCAGATGGTCCACGACATGAAAGAGGCTAAAGTCATCCAAGAAAGTCACAGCCCCTGGGCTGCACCACTAGTTCTTGTCAGGAAGAAAGATGGCAACCTTCGCTTCTGTGTGGATTACAGAAAAATTAATAACATTACCCACAAGGATGCCTATCCTCTTCCAAGGATTGAAGAATCTCTGACAGCCCTGGGATCAGCTGCCTACTTCTCTACACTGGATCTCACAAGTGGTTACTGGCAAGTACCAATGTCTCCAGCTGATAGGGAGAAGACAGCCTTCACCACCTCAATGGGCTTATTCGAGTTCAATTGCATGCCCTTCGGACTGTGCAATGCTCCTGGAACATTCCAAAGGCTGATGGAAAGATGCCTAGGTCACAGGAACTTTGAGACTGTGCTCCTATACCTGGATGACGTCATAGTCTACTCCAAGTCCTATGAAGATCATCTCAAGCATCTAGCTGAAGTGTTCCAGGTCCTAACCAAAAATGGCTTAAAAATCAAACCCTCCAAGTGTCACCTCCTCCAACCTCAAGTCCAGTACTTGGGACATATAGTGAGCGCAGAAGGCATAAAGCCAGATCCTGAGAAGATAGCTGCTGTCCACAGTTGGCCTACACCTACCACTGTGAAGGAAGTAAGAAGCTTTCTCGGATTTGCCGGGTACTACCGGAGATTCATTCCTCATTTTGCCCGCATCGCTGAACCGCTACAAGAACTCTTGAGGGGGCACCCTAAAGAACACTTGAAGAGGAGAATTCCCATTAACTGGAAAGAAGAACAAGAAATTGCCTTCCAGTTACTGAAAAGATTATTGACTGAACCACCCATTCTGGGCTACCCAGATTACAGCCTGCCCTTCCATCTTTACACAGATGCAAGCAACCAAGGACTTGGTGCAGTGCTGGCCCAACAACAAGGAGACAAAGAAAGAGTGATCGCCTATGCAAGTAGAGCACTCAAAGGAGCTGAAAGAAACGATCAGAACTATAGTTCCTTCAAGCTGGAGTTCCTTGCATTGGTCTGGGCCGTCACAGAGAAGTTTAAGGACTACCTTGCCGCTTCTTCCTTCACTGTCTTCACAGATAACAACCCGCTAGCACACCTGAACACCGCAAGGCTGGGAGCCTTAGAACAGAGATGGGCTTCACGATTAGCAAATTACAACTTCGTGGTCAAATACAGAACAGGCAAGTCCAACATCAATGCGGATGCCTTGTCCCGCCTGCCTACAGGAGAAGACCCGGAGAATCCTGATGATGACAACCACAAAGAGGAAGTAGAGATGCCTGCATTCTACAACCGCTTTGCAGATCCTGATGCTATCAACAACAAAACCCAGGTACATTGTTCTTCCCAACAGGCCAAGAAGCAGTCACCAGAACAAGAACAATGGGCCCTGTTGCAAGCTGAGAGCAGAGTGATTGGAGATATCCTAGACTACCTGGATACCAAAAAAATACCCATTAGAATCCGCCGAGGCAACACAGACCCAGAACTACTTCGCCTTTGGAGACAAAGGAAACGTCTCTTTGAAGAGAATGGTCTGCTGCTGAGGAGAGTGCTGGATCCCATCACCAGTAATCGGCTGCACCAAATTGTCATCCCAAGGAGAGATGCCAAAGTTGTCCTTGAGGCATACCACAACAAGTCTGGACACTTTGGAGTTCAAAAGACAGAAGCTACAATTCGCAGAAGATTCTATTGGATCGGAATTAGAGGTGATGTCGAGAAATGGTGTCAAGAATGTACTGCTTGTGCCTTAGCCAGAGGAGAGAAGCCAAACCAAAAGGCCCCTCTGCATCCTATCGTGAGTCATCGACCGCTGGAGATCGTGGCCATCGACCATGTGAAAATGGAGCCAAGTAGAACAGGATACACCTATGCCATGACCATCATCGACCATTACACCAAATTCACAGTCGCAGTACCAGTAAAGGACTTGACAGCAAAGACCACCGCTGCAGTCTTCCTAAAAACTTTCCTTCTACCCTATGGCTGTCCTGAGAAGATCTTGACAGATAGAGGTTCTGCATTTGAATCCCAACTATTTCAGGAACTTTGTCAGCTGTACAACTGTAAGAAACTAAGAACAACCGCTTACCATCCCCAAGGAAATGGGTTGTGTGAGAAGATGAACCAGATTCTGATTGAGATGCTCAGAACTTTACCGCCTCATCAGAGAGCTGTCTGGCCAAATCATTTGCCTGAGTTGGTGTACATCTACAACAACACTATGCAAGCCTCCACAGGTTACACCCCATACTTCCTATTGTTCGGAAGACAAGGAAAGCTGCCTTCAGACATTTCATTGAATGTGTCCGTTCCAGATGACTTGAACCCTCTACCAACCACAGAGTGGGTGAGTGAACACCAAAGACGCATGGCTGATGCAAATGAAATTGTTGAAGCTAGGATGGAAGAAGCGAGAAAGAAGCAACAGCATGATTATGACCAACATGCTAATGCTAAACCCTTTCAAGTTGGAGACCTTGTCTGGTTGAAAAACTTTCAAAGAACCAGCAAATTGGACACTAAGTGGGAAAGAATCCCTTATACCATCAAGGCTGTCCCATACCAAGGAACAGATATCTATGAGATCCAAAGAGATGGTAAACAACCGCAAATTGTCCACCGTAACAGGCTTAAACTGTGCCTACTAGATCAACAGTTGCCTACCATTGAACAGGAAATATCAATTGAAGAACCAGTTGCAATTGATCTACCAGAAGTAACTGAAGCTATTGAAGCAACAACTACTGAGTCCTCAACTCAAGAGCAACACTTGGACATAAAGAACCCACTGAGTTGGTGGTTTACCCCAATTTTGTCATTCCTTGCACCTGATCCTACACCTACAGTGTCTACAACTCACACAGAGGACAGATCACATCATGTACCTGCTGTTGTTGTACCTGAACCTGTCAGGAGATCAGAGAGAACCACTAAAGGAGTGAAACCAGTTCGCTATAGGGATTGAATATAATTGCAAGTAGGGAACAAGAAAGACTCTTATGTTCTAGAGCCCCTTCTTCATTTCTTCATTTATTCCTATCCAAGTTAGGCCGAAGCCTACCAACCCTTGTTACGTTCAAGAGGGAATATCCCCATAGACTCTGACGTACCAGAGCCCCTCATATCCTAAGTGCCATAAACTGTTGGACACTGCCGCTCATCTTGACTTGAGACTTCTGCCCCTCCTCTTCCAACTGTTACAGAAGAACTCTTCGCCCCTATTCCCCCTTCGAGAGTCAAGAATACAGGAATACAATGTTATTAAGATGTTTGCATTTCATGTTAACCCTTTTTACATCTTTTAGGCTGTTTATATCCAAGAAAACGACGAGGACGTCTTGTCTTAAGTCCGGGAGTTATGCAGCATCCCAGAAGATACCCTTCTGGTTCCCTGTTATTTGTATGTCATGCATTGTATGTGTTTTACATGTCTTTATTATTTTTCACACAGTGTGCTGTTCACCAGCTGAAGAGAAGGATGAAGGTATCAGTGGGGAGCCACTAGAGGGTGCATTGTACATCTAGCATTGTTTGAAAAGGGGGTGGAGCCTGGCTAGAGCCCTAGAGCCTCACTCTGACTCTGTCTCACAGTCTACACAGAGGAGTCGGGTCGTGTCTGTGAGGAGACAGACATGTCTGCTAGCTGCTCTGACACAGCAGATTAATACAATCCTTTCAACTGGCAACAGGTCTCAGCACCTGCAGCCCAATGCAAGAGGAGGAACAGTAAGGAGATTGTACCCAGCATATCATCTCTATCATCACCACAGCAAGTATTATTTAGCTGAAAAGCTGTCTGTCTGTTTCTGAGGAGAAGTCTATATAATATTGGGCCTCAGAACTCCTGCTGGCGCTGTTACCGGTTCTGCCGCACGCCACAATTAAGAAGTGTCTATCAAGTCACTCAACTACAACCCTCATCACTGAGAAAAGTGAGTTCATTTATTACACACGCTGCTGGAAAAGTGAATGATTTCTAGATATAGCTGGACAATTGAAACCCTCATTGGTCACCCACTGGTCCCTTCTTCCCCTCAACTGTTGAAGTGGACAGAAGATAACGTGCCTCCATTTTGGAAGACTGTATAAAGTTCTTCAGTAAACGTGAGTTATTCAAATCCCCTGTGTCGTCTGGTCCCTGCACTGCATAACATCAAGGGCACCCCACATACCACCTTGCCAGGCGCACACATACTACTACCACCATCACGGGAGTTGCTACGGGGGAAAAGACTATCACCACCATCATCCATAGTCCAGCCCCCCTGTCACTGTGCCAGCCCGAGAAGGAGCGAGGGAGGAGAGGTAGAGATTCCTACAGATACCTCAGGCCATACACCGTGCACTTCACTACTGCTCCCATCCTCCTGGGAAGCTCTTCCTCGTGGTTGCTGCACTTGTACAGCGAAGTCTCGCCAGCCGGGCTCATTCTTCACCAGCTCATAATTTGACCAAAAGAGCTCCAGGCCCTCCGGCCGAACAAAGCTGATGTCAAATACTGGGGTGCCATAGGGATGTATCAGGGCAAAGATGTCGATCGCCCTGAAATTCATCTTCAAGAGAAGCTCAACTATTTTTGCCCTAGGTGGGCACGTATCATTGCCTCTCCAGCGAAGACGAACAACATTCCTACGAGCCCCCCCAGGCCCGGCTGTCGGAAGGGTCCACACAGTTTCCCCTTCCCTTTCTTCTCGGAAAGCAGTCAGGCCATGCCTGTCTATCCAGAAGGACAGATCAACCGCTCGGCCCTCTACCATTATTGTTCTCTCACCCTTTTTAAGGGCCTCCAGGAGGCGCCGCTGTAAAATACCGTCCCCAGAGCCTGAAGATGAGGAGGAGGCCCCAGCAGTGACACTGGCATAACTGCGAGTAGTCACCCCTGGGGGGGCAGATGGACCGGCCTCACTAGACCTCATACCCCTGGCAGTAACATTCCCACCACTCACCCCGGCCCAGGACACAGGAGAGGGACCATTATCAATATCACTCGTACCTGCACCATTCATACCCTCACCATTATTAACAGCACTTGTACCGGCACCATTCATACCCTCACCATTATTAGCAGCACTTGTACCGGCACCATTCATACCCTCACCCTCTGGACCAGCAGTAAAAAGTGTTTTTGGGCCGGATGTTATCGCCTCGGTGTCATCAGGTTTCCCCTCAACCTCATTAGCGTGACATTTATTTACTTGAGACAATCCTTCCTTCTTAGAGCCAGCAATGCCCAGACTCGCCCTCACCCCTGGCAAAGCTGGCTCCCGGGCTGGGGATTCATGTGACGCAGCCACCAAAGGAATACTAGTGACTGCGCCACCGGACCCAATGACCGCAAGCTTGGGGGGACATTCAACCGTGCCGTCAGTCCCAGCAGCCCCTTCATGCTGCCGCCGCTCAGTAGCACCAACGGGTTCCAGGGACACTGGAATATTCGCTGCCAGCTCTGGTGTCGAGCTGCCCCCCATTACTGAGGAGGAAACCTGAGCACCAGAGCTTTGTTCTGCACCCAACGCTGGGCCACCAACATTATCTGGCGCTATTGACGCCTTAAAAACGCCACCAAAAACGCCACCGCTACTACGACAAGCAGGGACATCAGCCTCCATTATCACGCCATCATTAATCTCCCCGCTTTCCTGCACCGGACCCACTTCAGGGCCCGGGCTAGGCTGGATCACGGGGCTTGTGCAGCGAGCTGACCCTGCGGCCAGCTGGGGTAGCACTGGGTGGGGAACAAACTTAAAACTGACCTCCTCCACGATTTTTCCAGCCTTTCTGGATTTTAGTCGCCGCCGGGCTTTGCGCTTTGCTGTGCGCTTGGCATTAACTTTCTCCTCTGGACCCAAGTCCGCGCCAAAAGAAAAATGCTGTAGGCTCACCGGAGACTGGAGCTGCCGTATTTCCGCCATCAGCCTCCCACCTGAATTGCTGCTGCTGATTGTCCTGGTCACAGGTGTCCCCCTCACCAGCTGAGCTGGAGTCCATGGGTAAAGCCACTTGCTCTGCAGGCAGCTCGCTGCACGTGCTCCGCTGGCCAGACGCACCCGGACACATTTCCTCCTCCTCACCCTCATCATCCGTCTGCTTTCCAGGGTCACAGACACCCTTCATTGCCCGGAACCGATCATCATTAAGGAGTTTCTCCTTGAAAGGTCCACTATTCTCCAAAATAAACTTGCGCTTTTCTTTCAGGGCATCCACCTCAGATTTGAGATCCCTGATAGTCGCCATTACTACCAACCTCTTTGCTCCAGAAGTGACGTGCGACCGAACCCGGGCTGCTTTCAGCTCCTCCTGGAGCTTCCGAATGGCCTTCCCGGCGTCCTCATACCCACGGAGGCACTCCGCAACACGGGAGCTAAAGGTGGTTGTTGACTCCGTGGCACGTAGTTCACCCCAATCTGCCTCCACACCATCATGCATGCTCTGCTGCACATCTCCAGGAGCGATCCTGCTGGCTGATACACCAGGAACCTTGCGGCTTTCCTGGCTTTCTGTCCTGGTTTCAGGCGGGGACAGGATCGGGGCCACATCGCTGTGACCCCGACTAGATCTTCTCACCCCCACAACTTCGGCCGGTTGCTGAACGCTCCCGCTACCCGCCGGCCTAGACCGGGTAACAGGAGGCTGAGAAGCACTTGGCTGGGAAGAACTTCCTCTCATCCCAAGCAGCAAACTCTCTCCCTGGAGAGGAAAGAGCCGACACCCGGAAAGAGCTTCCTCCAACACACAGACAGCACACACCCGCTCCTCCTCTCCTGCATACTGGGTGTAATTCTCAGTATCTGTATTATTCTATATATATATACACTGCACAGTACCACTTCTCCTGTCCTGTATACTGGGTGTAATTCTCAGTGTCTGTATTATTCTGTATATACACTGCACAGTACCACTTCTCCTGTCCTGTATACTGGGTGTAATTCTCAGTATCTGTATTATTCTGTATATATGGACACTGCACAGTACCACTTCTCCTGTCCTGTATACTGGGTGTAATTCTCAGTATCTGTATTATTCTGTATATACACTGCACAGTACCACTTCTCCTGTCCTGTATACTGGGTGTAATTCTCAGTATCTGTATTATTCTGTATATATGGACACTGCACAGTACCACTTCTCCTGTCCTGTATACTGGGTGTAGTTCTCAGTATCTGTATTAGGGTATGTTCACACGAGGGCGTCCGTTACGGCTGAAATTACGGGGATGTTTCAGCCTGAAAACATCCCCGTAATTTCAGCCGTACCGGCATGTGCAGGCGCTTGAACGCCGCGTCCATTACGGCCGTAATTAGCGCTGCTATTCATTGGAGTCAATGAATAACGGCTCCAATTACGGCCAAAGAAGTGACAGGTCACTTCTTTGATGCGGGCGTCTATTTACGCGCCGTCATTTGACAGCGGCGCGTAAATATACGCCTCGTGTGAACAGACAAACGTCTGCCCATTGCTTTCAATGGGCAGATGTTTGTCAGCGCTATTGAGGCGCTATTTTCAGACGTAATTCGGGGCAAAAACGCCCGAATTACGTCCGTAAATAGGCCGTGTGAACATACCCTTATTCTGTATATATGGACACTGCACAGTACCACTTTTCCTGTCCTGTATACTGGGTGTAATTCTCAGTATCTGTATTATTCTGTATATATACACTGCACAGTACCACTTCTCATCTTTTTAATAAATGTTAAACATACACATGCCATAAATCCGCACATACAATACACGGGTCATAAACCAACACAAAACGAACAAGTTCTAAACACATTATGAATCTCGGCCGTCTCCTCTCTGGTCCAGATCACATTCCTACCAGCACTCAGTCTTCTGTATTATAACTCACATCATCCACACATCCCTCTCATCATCCACACGTCACTCACATCAGTATAAATACAAATACACAAAACTCATAGTCACAACATCAATCCAGACGCCTCAAAAGAACAAAATCAGTAACAGTCTAAAAAATAAAATAAATAAAATTGTTAAACCACAATAAAACCAAAAACTGACCCTAACCGGTCCATGTGCCCATCAAAATATATTACCAAGGAAAAATGAGAAATTCCTACATGAGAAAACACAACATGAGCCTAATCGGCAAATAACCCCCCCTTTTTTTTTTTTTTTTTTTATAATTTTTTTTTGTTTTTTACATTTTTACATTTTTTTTTTTTATTATTTTTTTTTTTTTTTACATTTTTACATTTTTTATTTTTTTTATTTTTTTTTTTTTCCCTCCACCCTTTTTCTTAACCACAAATCCGCAATATGAATACCAATTAGTAACCAATATATACAATATATACAAAACAATACTGAACATACATATATATATAATATCTACATTATACCCAATTCAAGACCAATGTCCAGTCCAAAGTCCGTACCTTTAAGCTCCGACCGACACCATCGTCCATCCTTCAATGTCTCTTTGATCGGGCCCGGCTTTTTCTTATTATTTGTACCCCCCCTCCCCCCCTTTCCCCCCTCCCCACCTAACACCTAACCCCCTCACATCTATACAAAAATACTACACTCTACAAGATATAGTAAGTAAAGACTCAGCCTGTACAATGGCATACATTACCTGACATAACACATAACACATCCTTAACAAATCCTACCCACAAGGCCCTGGTTCGGTACCTGCAAGCCCTATATCCGTCATCAACTATAAAGAAAACAAAAAGCTACAGTGACAGCATTAGCCCCCCACCAGGAATAGAGACGACTAGACTAGGGCACGCTGAAGGAAAAACCCCTCCAAAGCATGGAGGCCCTACTCGTGCCCAGTCTCTCGAACTCCAAAGAACGAACCTTCCCCAGGTCACCGAGAATGTTCCTCACCACCTCTTCCTCCGGGAGGGTTTTTTGTCTGGTTGATACAAAACACCGTGCGTTCCACGTGCCGTACCTGACCGCTAAGCTGACTAAGAATAAAGTGCCCCGATCTCGACCACCCAGGTGTCTGAATGTTCCATAGGCCCATTCCGCATAGGAGAGACCGGTCAGACCAGGCCAACCAATGGAGGCACCCACCCTGCTGTAGACCCCTGTATTGAGGGGACAATGAAGCAGGAAGTGCTCCATGCTTTCCAGCACGCCGCCACACTCCTCCCGGGGACAACCCCTTTCCTCAGGGTTCCTGTGTTTCAAGTTGTCCCTCACATACAGTTTCCCATGGAAGCAACGCCAAGCCAAGTCCCAAAACTTTAAAGGGATCCTACTAGAATTTAAAACCCTCAAACCAACCTCCAGATCCCGACTTGGGCAGTCCCTGAGCGCCAGGGGCTTCTGGAAATGGGTCAACAGAACTCTGTTGTCAAGGAGCCTCCTTGACAGAGTCCTGATCTCCCACATCCCCAGACCCCACCGGCGAATTGTTTTCAGAACCACGGTAGCGTAAGCCGGAAGATGCCCATGCGGCGTGCGAAGGTCCTTCACTTGCCCTCCTGTCTCCCATTCCTGGAAGAAAGGCCGAAACCACCCCCTGCAGGAGACTACCCACGGAGGAGCCCTCTCTTGCCAGAGGTTTGACATGTTGATCTTTACAAAGGTATTAACCAGGAATACCACAGGGTTGACCATACACAACCCCCCTAGTCTCCTCGTACGGTATGTCACCTCCCTCTTGACTAGGTTCAGCTTATTCCCCCATAACATCTGGAAGAACAAGCTGTAGACCCGAGTCCAGAGAGGTTCTGGCAAGATGCAGACACTGCCCAAATAGATTAACAAAGGGAGCAGGTAAGTTTTGATCAAGTTGACCCTTTCCCTGAGGGTCAAAGACCAACCCTTCCACTGGTCGACCTTCTGAGCGGCGATCTTTAGCCTGCTGTCCCAATTTTGTTTGGGGTAATCCCCCTGGCCAAATTCGATGCCGAGAATTTTTACAAACTCCTGAGGCCCTGGAAGAGTGTCCGAGAGATCAAAGGTAGGATCTCCCCCTCCCAGCCAGAGACTCTTACACTTATCCTGGTTGATCATGGACCCGGATGCCTCCGAGTAGCGGTCAACTTCAGACATCACCCACTCTGCCTCCCCTCTCGAGGACACAAAGACGGTGACGTCATCCGCATACGCCACCACTCTCAGAGTGGCTTCCGAGGCTGCCAAGTCCATGCTGACTCCCACCAACGGTCCACGATCTACCCTCCTAAGGAAGGGGTCAATCGCGAACACGTATAAAAGCGGGCTCAGCGGGCAACCCTGGCGAACCCCAGACCCAACCTCAAAAGAGCGGCCAATCCAACCGTTCACAAGCGGAAAACTCTCTGCCCCTGCATACAAGATCTTAAGCCAATCAACAAACCCCCCCGGCAGACCATACCTCAGAAGGACCGACCAGAGATACTCGTGATCAACCCGATCAAACGCTTTTGCCTGATCCAAGGACAGCAAGTACCCCTTCCAACGGCCCGCCCTACTCTGCTCCACTGCCTCTCGGACACCGAGTACAGCGCTAAACGCGCTGCGGCCTGGAACAGAGCAATGCTGAGCCCCCGAAAGGAGCCGGGGTGCAAATTTCACCAGCCGATTAAACAGCACCTTTGCCAGAACCTTTCTGTCCACATTGAGTAGCGCTATGGGACGCCAATTCTCAATGTGCGATGGGTCTTTACCCTTTGACAGGATGATCAGGGCCGACCTCCTCATTGACTTCGGCAAAGTGCCCGAGGAAAGACACTCATTCAACACCTCAGTCAACAGGGGAACTAAAATGTCCTTAAAGGTCTTGTAAAATTCAGACGTTAAGCCATCTGGACCCGGCGACTTCTTGAGGGCAAGCCCTTCAATCGCCAGTCTCACTTCCTCTTCCCTGATCGCCTCTGCCAAGACACCAAGAGAGGGGTCTACTCCTGGTTCGGGGACAGTTTCAGCCAGGAAAGCCGACATCGCATCCCGATCAAGATCCATCTTTCCCAAGAGGTGCGAGTAAAAGGATCTGACGACCTCCAAGATCCCTGATCTGGACCTTTTCAGGGATCCTGTACTGTCCATCAGTCCTGAAACCACTTTACTATTTACTGACATCTTGCAGTTCTTGTAGGGGTCGGGCGAGCGGTACTTCCCAAAATCCCTCTCAAAAACTAAAGATGCGTGTCTATCATACTGGCAACTCTTAAGCAAAGATTTCACTCTGGAAATGTCCTCGCGGTCACCTCCAGTCGAGACAAGATGCTCGAGTTTCCTCCTCAGGCCCTGATACAGGCGATACCTGTCCAGGCTCCTGAGGCTCGAGAGCTGGCGGAAGAAACTCGCCACCCTTTTTTTGAACATCTCCCACCACTCCGACTTACTGCTACAAAGATCCAGTAATGGTACCTGGCTCTGAAAGAAATCCTCAAAGGACCGTCTTATCTCCGCTTCTTCCAAGAGAGACGAATTGAGCCTCCAAAAGCCTCTTCCCATCCGGGGGGGTCTCTGCAACATTCAGAGAAAATAAAATTAAACAGTGGTCGGAGAACTCCACCTCAACGACGGACACTGCCGAAGAGATGGCATCCTCCTTTAAATAAAACCTATCTATTCTAGACCTACAACTACCTCGATAAAAGGTGAATCCCGCGTGGCCTGGGGTGTGCCGGATGTGGACATCCACCAGGCGAGCCTCACTAGCTATCCTATTTAGGGCCACACAGTCATAAGTCAGCCTGTCTCTGGAACCTCCCCTATCTTGGGACCTCGTGGCAGCATTGAAGTCCCCTCCAAAGACCACCTGCCGACTCGTAAAAAGATAGGGCTTGATCCTCATAAAGAGACTTTTCCGGTCCCAGCTGGTTTGGGGACCATAGATGTTAATGAGCCTGAGCTCCTGTCCCTTCATGAGGACATCCAAGATCAGGCACCTCCCCATTTCTAATTCAATAACCCGTCTGCATTCTACCGATGCGGTGAAAAGAACCGCCACCCCGCTACCCGGCTCGGCCGCAAGAGACCAATAAGATGGTCCACGCCTCCACTCCTTTTTCGCTTTATGTATGGCTGCCAAGTCTGTCAGCCTGGTCTCTTGCAAAAATAAAATGTCGGCCTCAATTCGGCCGAGAAAATCAAAGGCCGCAAATCTAGCCTTGTCAGATTTAATGCTGGCGACATTAATAGATGCCAGCGTCAACGGGGTGGGTGCCGCCATCCTGGGTGATTGAATTAGATGACCTTTTTCCCCTTCCCCTTTCCCTTCCCCTGGTTTTTATCACTGTCTGATGAAGAGCCGAGGGCCCTTTTGAGGGATGCTGATGTGTCCATATCCTTCCCTTCCTCCACCTCCTCACCAGCACCACTATCAACCTCACCTCCAGGCTCCGAGACAGCGCTTCTCCCTGAGGGTTCCGCATGCCCTGAGGCAAGAAGCTGTACGCCCCCCACAGACCCCTTCGTCACCTTCGCCACACCCTCGCCCCCACACTCCTCATCTGAAGAGGAGATGTCCTTGAGGGTTTGAAAGCGGTTTGAGAGAACAACAAGAGGTGAGCCGGTTGGGCTTTCCTTAGGCACCTGGACCAGGGGAGGAGAAGATTTCTTATCTCCCTTTTTTTTCTTTTTAGCACCCTGCTTGCGCTTTTCATCTAGCCACCGTCTACTGTCCTCATCCATACTTTCATATAGCGAGGAACATGAAGAAGCGGCTTCCTCCTCCCTCTCCAACCTCCTGACCTCTTCATTCAAGTCCTGTTCCCCCAGGGCCTCAGTAGCAATGACACTTGCCCCCGGAGCAGGGCCAAGGGTTACCCCCGTTGCCTGGGGCTCCCCGAGCTCCCTACTCCTTCGACGGTTCTCCAATCGCCTTAACTTGGAGGGTGACTTGCCTTTCTTCCCTGGCCCCTCAGCCCCTTCACCTCCACCAGTGCCAACCACGGCAGGAGCAACCTCTCGGCTTTCTCCCGCTGGGCCCGCCATGGCGTTGGCAAAGGAACGAGGGCAGCGACTGAATGGGTGACCTAGATCCCCACACAGGTGACACCGAATATCCCCACAGGATGTGGCAAGATGACCTATCCCCCCGCACAACGCACACTTCTGCACTCTGCAGTGGGCACTGAAGTGCGTGGGGTCACCACACCTGTGGCAGAGCTTCGGCTGCCCCTGGTAAAAGGCCAGGATTCGGTCCCTTCCTAAAAAGGCTGAGGAAGGGATGTGGGTGACAGTACTTCCTGAACGCTTTAATTTAACCATAAAGGTCCAGGCCCCTGACCAGATGCCAAATTCATCCCTGTTTTTTTTGGGGACCTCCGTTACCTCCCCGTACCTGCTGAGCCAGGTCATAATGTCCATACAAGAAAGACACTCATTGCAAGTTAGGACGGTCACCTTCTTGATTTCGCTCTGACGAGACAACGCTTGTACAGCGAAGTCTCGCCAGCCGGGCTCATTCTTCACCAGCTCATAATTTGACCAAAAGAGCTCCAGGCCCTCCGGCCGAACAAAGCTGATGTCAAATACTGGGGTGCCATAGGGATGTATCAGGGCAAAGATGTCGATCGCCCTGAAATTCATCTTCAAGAGAAGCTCAACTATTTTTGCCCTAGGTGGGCACGTATCATTGCCTCTCCAGCGAAGACGAACAACATTCCTACGAGCCCCCCCAGGCCCGGCTGTCGGAAGGGTCCACACAGTTTCCCCTTCCCTTTCTTCTCGGAAAGCAGTCAGGCCATGCCTGTCTATCCAGAAGGACAGATCAACCGCTCGGCCCTCTACCATTATTGTTCTCTCACCCTTTTTAAGGGCCTCCAGGAGGCGCCGCTGTAAAATACCGTCCCCAGAGCCTGAAGATGAGGAGGAGGCCCCAGCAGTGACACTGGCATAACTGCGAGTAGTCACCCCTGGGGGGGCAGATGGACCGGCCTCACTAGACCTCATACCCCTGGCAGTAACATTCCCACCACTCACCCCGGCCCCAGACACAGGAGAGGGACCATTATTAATAGCACTAGTACCGGCACCATTCATACCCTCACCATTATTAACAGCACTTGTACCGGCACCATTCATACCCTCACCATTATTAACAGCACTTGTACCGGCACCATTCATACCCTCACCATTATCAATATCACTCGTACCTGCACCATTCATACCCTCACCATTATTAGCAGCACTTGTACCGGCACCATTCATACCCTCACCCTCTGGACCAGCAGTAAAAAGTGTTTCTGGGCCGGATGTTATCGCCTCGGTGTCATCAGGTTTCCCCTCAACCTCATTAGCGTGACATTTATTTACTTGAGACAATCCTTCCTTCTTAGAGCCAGCAATGCCCAGACTCGCCCTCACCCCTGGCAAAGCTGGCTCCCGGGCTGGGGATTCATGTGACGCAGCCACCAAAGGAATACTAGTGACTGTGCCACCGGACCCAATGACCGCAAGCTTGGGGGGACATTCAACCGTGCCGTCAGTCCCAGCAGCCCCTTCATGCTGCCGCCGCTCAGTAGCACCAACGGGTTCCAGGGACACTGGAATATTCGCTGCCAGCTCTGGTGTCGAGCCGCCCCCCATTACTGAAGAGGAAACCTGAGCACCAGAGCTTTGTTCTGCACCCAACGCTGGGCCACCAACATTATCTGGCGCTATTGACGCCTTAAAAACGCCACCAAAAACGCCACCGCTACTACGACAAGCAGGGACATCAGCCTCCATTATCACGCCATCATTGATCTCCCCGCTTTCCTGCACCGGACCCACTTCAGGGCCCGGGCTAGGCTGGATCACGGGGCTTGTGCAGCGAGCTGACCCTGCGGCCAGCTGGGGTAGCACTGGGTGGGGAACAAACTTAAAACTGACCTGTTCCTCCACGATTTTTCCAGCCTTTCTGGATTTTAGTCGCCGCCGGGCTTTGCGCTTTGCTGCGCGCTTGGCATTAACTTTCTCCTCTGGACCCAAGTCCGCGCCAAAAGAAAAATGCTGCAGGCTCACCGGAGACTGGAGCTGCCGTATTTCCGCCATCAGCCTCCCACCTGAATTGCTGCTGCTGATGTCCTGGTCACAGGTGTCCCCCTCACCGGCTGAGCTGGAGTCCATGGGTAAAGCCACTTGCTCTGCAGGCAGCTCGCTGCACGTACTCCGCTGACCAGACGCACCCGGACACATTTCCTCCTCCTCACCCTCATCATCCGTCTGCTTTCCAGGGTCACAGACACCCTTCATTGCCCGGAACCGATCATCATTAAGGAGTTTCTCCTTGAAAGGTCCACTATTCTCCAAAATAAACTTGCGCTTTTCTTTCAGGGCATCCACCTCAGATTTGAGATCCCTGATAGTCGCCATTACTACCAACCTCTTTGCTCCAGAAGTGACGTGCGACCGAACCCGGGCTGCTTTCAGCTCCTCCTGGAGCTTCCGAATGGCCTTCCCGGCGTCCTCATACCCACGGAGGCACTCCGCAACACGGGAGCTAAAGGTGGTTGTTGACTCCGTGGCACGTAGTTCACCCCAATCTGCCTCCACACCATCATGCATGCTCTGCTGCACATCTCCAGGAGCGATCCTGCTGGCTGATACACCAGGAACCTTGCGGCTTTCCTGGCTTTCTGTCCTGGTTTCAGGCGGGGACAGGATCGGGGCCACATCGCTGTGACCCCGACTAGATCTTCTCACCCCCACAACTTCGGCCGGTTGCTGAACGCTCCCGCTACCCGCCGGCCTAGACCGGGTAACAGGAGGCTGAGAAGCACTTGGCTGGGAAGAACTTCCTCTCATCCCAAGCAGCAAACTCTCTCCCTGGAGAGGAAAGAGCCGACACCCGGAAAGAGCTTCCTCCAACACACAGACAGCACACACCCGCTCCTCCTCTCCTGCATACTGGGTGTAATTCTCAGTATCTGTATTATTCTATATATATATACACTGCACAGTACCACTTCTCCTGTCCTGTATACTGGGTGTAATTCTCAGTGTCTGTATTATTCTGTATATACACTGCACAGTACCACTTCTCCTGTCCTGTATACTGGGTGTAATTCTCAGTATCTGTATTATTCTGTATATATGGACACTGCACAGTACCACTTCTCCTGTCCTGTATAAAGGGTGTAATTCTCAGTATCTGTATTATTCTGTATATATATATACACTGCACAGTACCACTTCTCCTGTCCTGTATACTGGGTGTAATTCTCAGTATCTGTATTATTCTGTATATACACTGCACAGTACCACTTCTCCTGTCCTGTATACTGGGTGTAATTCTCAGTATCTGTATTATTCTGTATATATGGACACTGCACAGTACCACTTCTCCTGTCCTGTACACTGGGTGTAATTCTCAGTATCTGTATTATTCTGTATATATGGACACTGCACAGTACCACTTCTCCTGTCCTGTATACTGGGTGTAATTCTCAGTATCTGTATTATTCTGTATATACACACTGCACAGTACCACTCCTCCTGTCCTGTACACTTGGTGTAATTCTCAGTATATGTATTATTCTGTATATATACACACTGCACAGTACAACTTCTCCTGTCCTGTATACTGGGTGTAATTCTCAGTATATGTATTATTCTGTATATATACACTGCACAGTACCACTTCTCCTGTCCTGTATACTGGGTGTAAGGCCTCATTTACACGAGCGTATTATACGCGCGTGCGACGCGCGTGCTTTTCACGCGTGTCGTACGCACCTATAATAGTCTATGGGGCTGTTTAGACGATGCGTGTATTTTGCGCTGCGTGAGTGCGTTGCGTAAAACTCACGACATGTTCTATAATCTTGCGTTTTTCACGCAACACGCACCCATTGACTTCAATGGGTGCGTGAAAACAACGCATGCCACACGGACGGTCCTGCGTTGCATGCGCGAAAAACACGCAAGAGCTGTTATGTCCATTCTAATTAGTCTATAAAGCTACACAAAGCTTCTCCAAACCAGGAAGTGCCTGCCTTTCAAGTGCGAGGGGGCAAGACTAGCCAGTGCCAGGAGAGTTGTTTGGGGTTATTTTGGAGTGTTTCACAGCCACATACTACAGCCATGCCGCGCGGGATGGATGTGGAGCGCCTCATTCTTTTTATCCAGGAGCATCCAGCAATATGGGATAACAGATGTGAGGAGTATCACAACAGGACGGTGAAGGAGGACGCATGGGAGTTGGTGGCCAAAAACCTCTTTGGGCAAGAGTGGGAGACAGGCCGAACCCGTGACCGCACTCGGTTGGGTGAGTACCTTGCATTTTCTGTCAATGCCTGTCATGCCTATAGAAAACCTGGGCCCTGTATGTGTATTGCGCACATGAGCACGAGAAACTTTGGTGGAGCAGGTGCTTCGCACGTCCCACCGCATTGCCATTGCAGGGCCCTTCATTTTGTAGTGAGAGGTGATAGTTCTGATGGCGTGTTTTGTTTTTGTTACATACACCAGTCCAAGATATCAAGACACGGTGGCGGAGCTGCCGTGATCAATTCAGGCGAGAGATGGGTGACAAGGGACGCAGCGGAGATGGGGCATCTCGCAAACGGCCCTACATTTATACGAAACAGCTGATGTTCCTGAAGGACATCATGGATATGCGCACGTAAGCATTTATGTCGTTGCATGAGTGTACTGTGTGTTTGTCCAGGTCCTGTCTGTCAACGTGTTGTTGTGGGCATTGTTAGATTTTGTACTCATAATTTTTTGCCTCCTTGTAGAACCACCGACAATTTGGAGGATACAGCAGAGGAGACTGACGTGGGGGAGTCTGTGGCCGAAGCCCCTGCTCCCAATATCCTGCCACCCAGCCCCGAGCCGACACCCCAGGAGCCCGCACCAGGCCAGTCAGAACGGCCGGTTGCCTCTCCAGCCCAGGAGCGGCCCGTGCGAGCCCGCAGTCGGCGTCTTCGTGCCCCACAGCCCTCCACATCTGCCCAGGTGGATACGCGGGTACTCGAGTATTTGAGGCGAGCCGCAGAGGAGGATGGCAATGATGCCTTTGGCCGCAGCATTGTGCCCCTCCTACGCCTGGTGCCGATGGACCTTATGGGCCGTCTGCAGGCGTCGATCGTCACATTGATCGACGCTTGCAGACCGCCACACAATCCCCATCCGTGTTTCACGGCAATCGAGCAGTGGCGAAATACTTACATGCCGCCACCCACGGCCCAGGTGCCTGGCCAATTTCACCCTGTTCCCCATATGGCCCGTCCGCATCCATACATGCGCCCTATGGCTCCCCACTTCGCGGGGCCCACATTCCAGCCACCACATCAGCACCACTATGCTGGCCAGGAACAACCTACCCAGCTCCAGGTCCAGCATAGTGGTGCTGAAATGCAGGCATATGCCTCCCCAGCCCAACTATACCAACACCTCTGAGTGTGTTGGTGCCAATATTTCTTGACGGCACTGTTGTGTGTGGTGCAGGCCTGGCCACGTATATTGTGTGATCCTGTTTTTCGTTTGGATTTCGTTACACCATGTTGGTGTGTTATTTTTTTACCCAAAAATTTGGGATTGGTCCGAATCCCTTAATAAAAAAAAAAAAGTTCATGGTTTTGTTTCGTTTTATTATTCTTTTCGACCACCCAAAAGAAGGTTTGGCACACATTTCCTTAGCCTACACTCTCACACACTTCTGGCCTTTTGGACCAATGCATGGACATGTGATATGAGGTTTTAGTTAATCTCTCGTGGTTTGACATGTCTTGAAAGGGATTCCAAAGTTTAGGTCCTGCCATGGGCCCTGAAGCAAAATAAGTACACTTGCAATTGGACTTCCCTAACTGCAGTCCGCACAACAGGATATATGGGCAAAGTAAGTCGGCAACTGTGTAAAGTCCTGCTCAAACCCCGAGAGATATAAGCTCGCAACCCGCGTCAAGGGTCCTCATGTTTTGCGAGTCCCTACCCCAACCCCAACACACAAAAGAAACAAAACAAAAAATGCCCACATCTCAGGTCGGTAGTGAAGCGTCAAAAGAACATTCACCCCTTCACAGGTCATCAGCCCCCCACGGTGCTGGTCCAGATGGGCACTCAAAATATGCCGCCAAAGTATCACGAACTCGAAGGCCGGAGGAGACAGATCGCCCTAGAGGAATCACCGGGACATTGTCAGTGGTGTCTGCGTGTGTTATGATATAGTCAGCATCAAAGTTTGCATCATTAATGCGGCAGAAGTTATGCAGAACTACACCCGCTTGGATAACACGTGTGACATTATGCATGGACAATTGCATTGTTGACAGAAAGACACGCCACCTGTTCGACATAATGCCAAAGGCACATTCGACACATCGCCGAGCTCTGCCCAGGCGGAGATTGAACATGCGCCTACGGTCATCCAAGCCCCTTCTTGCAAAGGGACGCATGACTTGCCTTGTGAGTGCGAACCCCTCATCTGCCACGATTACATACGGGATTGGGGGCCCGCTGGAGCCTGGGAGGATGGAGGGTTCCGGCAACCCCAGTCGCCTATTCACGAGTCGCTTCCCCATTCTTGATGTACGGAATATGCGGGCATCTGCCGAGCTTCCATACGAGCCAATGTCAACAATAGTGAAACAATAATTAGTGTCCGCCAAGGCTAACAATACCATGGAAAAATACTGCTTGTAGTTATAGTATTGCGAGCCACTGCGTGGGGGCTTTCTCACACGAATGTGTTTGCCGTCAAGGGCACCAATGCAATTTGGAAATTCAGTAGCTCTAAGAAATCCCTCTGATATACTTAGCCACTGTTCTGTCGTGGGCTGAGGCATGACCGTGCTCTTTAAACTCTGCCACAACACGACACAGGTGGATGTGACAATGAACGAAATGGTGGTCACTCCCAAAAGAAATTCAAAATGCAACGAATGATAACTATTGCCTGTGGCCAGAAATCTAGAAAATAAAGAGAAAGAAAAAGAAAGGAAGAACACATGTTAGTGGGGGGCTGGTAAAGCAGACAGCGGCATGGACTAAGTTATAGCAGCTTCATACATACCTCAAGGTCACAAGCAGACGTTCCTCGGCCGAAATGCAGCGTCTCATGTTCGTATTCTGGAAGGTGAGACCAGAGCGAGTTTGCTCAAGCAGAAGGTCAAATGTGGCCACAGACATGCGGCAGAAGGATCGAAATTTGTCGGGATGCCGGCGTAAGTCCTCAAACAGGGTATGGAAATGCCCTTTTATTGTACGTTGGGCCACAAGTGGGTGAACCCAAATGCGACTTCTTCCAGGCGTGTGGTGCTGCAGCATGTGTCGGCGCTGGCCAAACCGACGTGAGATCATCCAGAGAAGAAGCACACGCGCCAGTGCTGGCGAAGCCATAATAGTTGGGTGTCAAAGCGATTCCAATTTGAAGGGAAAAACAAACACTGGGGTTTCTGCAGAGGCGGAAATAACCTTGCAAACAGATTTCTACCAGCAAGCAGGGGTTGGGCCAGCTGGCCTATTTGTAGGCGGCCGTCCCACTAATCCCCTCTGCGTTTTTTACGCGCGATGCAAACGCTTGTCGTGCGCGCGTTTAAAACGCAACAAGGCTGCGTATACGCAGTGCATACGCCATACAAACGCGCGCAAAACGCACACGCTCGTGTAAATGAGGCCTAATTCTCAGTATCTGTATTATTCTGTATATATGGACACTGCACAGTACCACTTCTCCTGTCCTGTATACTGGGTGTAATTCTCAGTATCTGTATTATTCTGTATATATACACACTGCACAGTACCACTTCTCCTGTCCTGTATACTGGGTGTAATTCTCAGTATCTGTATTATTCTGTATATACACTGCACAGTACCACTTCTCCTGTCCTGTATACTGGGTGTAATTCTCAGTATCTGTATTATTCTGTATATATATACACTGCACAGTACCGCTTCTCCTGTCCTGTATACTGGGTGTAATTCTCAGTATCTGTATTATTCTGTATATACACTGCACAGTACCACTTCTCCTGTCCTGTATACTGGGTGTAATTCTCAGTATCTGTATTATTCTGTATATATGGACAGTGCACAGTACCACTTCTCCTGTCCTGTATACTGGGTGTAATTCTCAGTATCTGTATTATTCTGTATATATGGACAGTGCACAGTACCACTTCTCCTGTCCTGTATACTGGGTGTAATTCTCAGTATCTGTATTATTCTGTATATATATATACACTGCACAGTACCGCTTCTCCTGTCCTGTATACTGGGTGTAATTCTCAGTATCTGTATTATTCTGTATATATGGACACTGCACAGTACCACTTCTCCTGTCCTGTATACTGGGTGTAATTCTCAGTATCTGTATTATTCTGTATATATATACACTGCACAGTACCACTTCTCCTGTCCTGTATACTGGGTGTAATTCTCAGTATCTGTATTATTCTGTATATATACACACTGCACAGTACCACTTCTCCTGTCCTGTATACTGGGTGTAATTCTCAGTATCTGTATTATTCTGTATATATGGACACTGCACAGTACCACTTCTCCTGTCCTGTATACTGGGTGTAATTCTCAGTATCTGTATTATTCTGTATATATATATACACTGCGCAGTACCACTTCTCCTGTCCTGTATACTGGGTGTAATTCTCAGTATCTGTATTATTCTGTATATATATACACTGCACAGTACCACTTCTCCTGTCCTGTACACTGGGTGTAATTCTCCGTATCTGTATTATTCTGTATATATGGACACTGCACAGTACCGCTTCTCCTGTCCTGTATATATATCTTCGCTCTCTGAGACATTCAACCCTGTGTGAGATCCTGATGACTCGATCCGTTGCTGCGTGACTAAGAGGCCGCTGACCCCGGGGACAGATTCACCGTTTTATTATTTATTCTCCGGGTACGACGCTTGTTATGCCACTGAAAATTGAATATGTCATTGTGGCTGCAACCAATCAGCTTGTGTCCTCCAGGTTGCCATGATGATGAGAGTTGTGATCTCTTCTCTGAACTTTATATCACCATTCCAGGGAACATCTTTTTGAGAACTTTTAATCATCTGACCTTTTAGAACACGGTCACGAGACGCCGCTTTTGGGTTGGGGATTTCAGTCCATATAAACATTGACGCTCATAGATCCCTATTGTTTGCGCACGGATTCCATAGACTGCTATGTTTTTTATTCACTCTAGGGGGCGTTGCATAGATCCAATCTGCCAATCACATAGTTTGCCAGCAGAGGGCGCTCCTGAGGCTGGTTATAAGGGGAATGCATTTACTATACAGGTCACATTGGGTTGAATAAGAAGAGTATAACTGAAAATGCTGGGAGTTGTAGTTTCACATACAATGGTTGCAGTCCACTGATGTAATAAGAAGTCATTATATGTCTGTGAGGAATGTCCGCCGCGGCCCCTGCTTTATATCTGGATGAAGGAAACATTCCACGTGTTGGCCGTCCTGTACAGAACGTCTTAGGCTGTGTTCACATCAGCGTTGTGTTTCCGTCAGGGTGCGGCGCCGGCCGTATAATATGACATGATTAAACACTCTGATCCCCCAGTTCCTGCCGACCTCGGGAACTCTGCTCCGCGCCGCGCACTCTGCAGAATGTCACAATTCCACTTCTCTTTTTTTTTTAAGGCCGCACCAGATACGTTCCGAGTTTTTCTGGTTTGACGGAAACGCTGTGTTTTCTCAGAGCAAAGTCCTCATTTTTCTGTACATAATATATAGGGGGTCAGGATGAGCCGGGTCAGTTGTAATAATTAAGGGGCCCCCGTATTAACCAATGTGTGATGGAAATGTCAACCTGGATTTATGAAAAGTTCTGCAACTTTCTAATAAACTTTGTGTCTCAATTCCTCAACACTTTCAAGATCTCTGCTTGCTGTCAAAGCTTGTGAACACACTTGTTTACATCCAGAGGCTGAAAACCCATCCTGACCTAATACTCCTCACAGCTGAGGGTTTTGTTACAATGTATCTATTGTTGACAATTCTCTGTGGACTCCACACTGATACATTGTCACAAACTCTCAGGGCAGGAAATAGATCTGTGAGGTCAATACATCAGCAGCACGGTTGTCCTGAGAGTTTGCTACAGTGTATCAGCATAAGTTTAAGCAGGGCCGCCATCAGGAATTTCAGGGCCCCATACAGCTAAATTTTCTGTGCCCCCCTTTTACTGCTCGCGGGAAAAAGACGCCGACGCCTCCCATTGAAATCAATGGGAGGCATTTTCGGCCCGTTTTTGACGAGTTTTGCGACGCCGTTTCCGTGTCAAAAAACTCGTCAAAATACTCTGTGTGAACATAGCCTTACAGGTATAAATTCCCTGCGAGTGGTGCAGCACCCCAGCCTACTGTATAATGACATTCTGCAGCTTTCTGTCTTCCTGCTTCAGTTCCTCATGATTTTCAAGATCTCTGCCTGCTGTCTGTGAATGAGAACATTAAAACCAGTCCTGGCTTATTACTTTCACAGCTGATGGTCTTGTTACAATGTATCAGTGTAGATAAGAGCCATCTGCCTGGAGTCCGGCACAGGAGAGGGGATTGTGCTATTGCTGCGTTTAGCTCACAGATGATTGACTGATACATTGTAACAAACTTTCTTATCTACAACTTTTTCAGGGTACCCCTAAAACCCCCTAATACCAGCCCTGGGTTTCAGATTGGAGTCTGGCTGATACAATGTTATTTCTCCTCCAAGATGGAGAAGGTAAATAATAGTAATGATAAAGGAGCAGAACCCAAATCTCAAGAGCATTTGTGGGTCAGCGGGATGGGGAGGGGACAGTTTGGGGAAGCAGAACTGTCTTTGAGGATCTGGGACACGAGGGGCGCGCAGTACTCTAGAGGGTGGGTGACGTTTGGGGACCCTGGCACAGATTTTGCATTAGGACCCAGGAGCTGAATTTTTTCTTCTTTTATTTTTTAATAATAATTATGATTTCATGATAATCACCTGATTGTTCCCATAAAATAATAAGGGGGTCAGTGTGTAGGAGCGTTTTCATGCGGGGGCAGATTTGCTGGTTTAGGGTGATCTGGGGTGCCTAGGTCTGCACCAACTGTGAATCCGGGCCGGCCAGACTGGCATTGATATACAATCATATTGTGCGCAGAGAGAACACACAACCACACAGCGATTCAGAATTACGTTCCTGGTGAGTCTCATTCTAAATCAACCATCAAGTGGCAGCAGAAACGCCAACATGTCGTATTATAACCTGCAGCGAACATTCCTGCGAACAAACCAGCATTTTCCACATGACAGAGTCCAGAGGAATGTTCCTACCGGTGGGTAAATGCCAAAGCCTCTGAGGCCTGGCACCCTGATCATCACTGGGTTGTGGATGAAGCAGAGCTGGATTCAGCGCCTCGTACCGCTGTCTGTGCTCTCCCACAAGATCAGCACATGCTTCTCCTAAAACACTCTGTACTGCTGGGAGGACCCTGCTCCATCCACTATGTAACTCTATTTGTGATCTCCCACAAGATCAGCACATACCTCTCCTAAAACACTCTGTACTGCTGGGGGGGACCCTGCTCCTTCCACAATCTTATTTTAAGGGTATCTTACACTATGTTTGCCGCAGGTAAGTCCGACGTGTTTACTGCAGGATCCGCAGCAGGTTTGTTTCGGTGTCTAAATGTTCACACGGAGTATTTTGGGGGAGGAATATCTGCCTCAAAATTCCGTTTGGAACTTTGAGGCAGATATTCCTCTCCCTGCACGCCGATTTTCGCGGCGATTATCGCGCCGTTTTTCACCCGCGGCCATTGAGCGCCGCGGGCATAAAACAGCGAGAAATACGCTTTCTCCTGCCTCCCATTGAAGTCAATGGGAGGTCAGAGGCGGAAGCGCCCGAAGATAGGGCATGTCGCTTCTTTTTCCCGCGAGGCAGTTTTACTGCTCGCGGGAAAAAGACGCCGACGCCTCCCATTGAAATCAATGGGAGGCGTTCTCGGGCCGTTTCTGCCGAGTTTTGCGACGCGGTTTCCGCGTCAAAAAACTCAGCAAAATACCCCGTGTGAACATAATTAAGGCTGTGTTCACACAGAGTTTTTTGCAGGAGGAAAATTCCTCCTGCAAAAACTGCTACAGACGGTTTTTGCACAGTGGTTTGACAAAAACTTGTCAAAACACTCGTCGAGGCATTTTTTTTCCTCTTTCTGACTGATTGAATGGGGTTTTGGAGGCGGAAACCGCCTCAAGATGGGTCATGACGCTTCTTTTTACCGCAACACGTTTTTTTACTCGCAGTAAAAAAAACTCATCCAACTCCCATTGAAATCAATGGGAGGCATTTTCAGGCGGTTGTTGAGGAGTTTTACGATGCGGTTTCCGCGTAAAAAAACTCATCAAAAAAACTCAGTGTGAACAGGGCCTAACGTTGTCATTCTTTTTCGACTGGAAAAAATGTCAGACAGGGAGCATAAGGCGGCTGTTGACGATCGCCCTGCGGCCAGGACTTGGCGGGGGCGCAGCGATGACATCAGGGCGGTTGAATATTCCGGTACCTGTGTTTATGTTCCTTTTTATTCAGAGGTTTCCTTGTCTGCAGAGCAAACAGCAGAACACTGGCATGTCAGACCCCGGTGCACGCCACATGCTAATACAGCGGTGATTGACACGTGGAGCGTAACGCAGGCGCAATGTACCGCGGAGGTGACGACGGCTTAATGACTTTTCAACTCACTGATGCCTTCCCAGCTCGGACCCCGATAATGACCGCTAATAAAGAGGGGCGCAGCAGATCTATACACCACAATGGCTATGTGCAATAAGCAGCCGAGGTCTGTCATCTGTAACTACAACTCCCAGCATGCCCTGACAGATACCGGATCCTCCCACCTGGCGCACATCCCAGGTAAAACCCCGCACCTGTAAAGTGTCAGTGTAAAATGCTTCCTTTTCTCGGAGGTCGATGGTTTGCAGCCCGGGATGGCGCGTTGCTGCTTCTGATAATCACAGGTCACATTCTATATGATCCACAGTTCCCTTTCCTTCAGGTCCCGTTGCTCTGCTCATCCTGCGCCTCCTGTTTCATGGATAAAATGCCGGACCGACAGTGAGGACTGACACTAAGGGTATGTTCACACGGCCTATTTTCAGCCGCAAACGCCCCGAAAAATGGCTAAAAATACGGAAGCTGAACGCCTCCAAACATCTGACCATTGATTTCAATGGGAAAAACGGCAGTTTGTTTCGGCGAAAAAAACGGCCCGTATAAAAAAATGCCTCGTAAAAAGAAGTACATGTCACTTCTTGAGCCGTTTTTGGAGCCGTTTTTCATTGGGTCAATAGAAAACAGCTCCAAAAACGGCCGTAAAAAAACGCATGAAAAAACGCTTGATGCATAAAAATGGCTGAAAATCAGGGGCCGTTTTCCCTTGAAAAGCTCTGTATTTTACAGCCGTTTTTAGTTTGCCGTGTGAACATCGCCTAACACAGGCAGTGCAATAGGGGATGAGTAACAGGGGTGGATTGTTTATGACAGTGCAGATATATATTTTATTCAGCGTCTGTGGAAAGCTGGGTGATGCCTAAGACAGAATACAACTGTAACAAACCCTCAGCTGAGAGTAGTAGTATTACGTCTGTACCTTTGGATGTGAACGAGAATGTTCCCATTCGCTGACAGCAGGCAGAGATCTTGAAAATGATGACAAATTGAAAGTTACATAATCAGAAAGTTGCAAAACATTTACCATAGAATGAGGAAGCTTTATTACACAAGACGATGATCCCTTTATTAGAAGTCCCTTGTAGGTGACCTGTACTGACTGCAGGCAGCAGCTGTGGGTCCCGCGTGGACCTCCGGGGGGAGCCACCATCATCACTCGGCATTGATACAGTGGTACCGGAACCATCCGCAACTTCTTCTGGCACAAATTAAGACATTAAGGAGAATTTATTGTTCTCACAACATGTTCTTTGTGTTTTCAGATGCCCCCGGGGAGCGATTCTTTACTGAGATGACATCTGGCGCAGGAGAAACCGGGGGACGTGTTACAATCACTGATGACAGCGCAGGAATAGGATCCGGTCAGCGGTGGAATATGGATTTACAAAAGAAATTACCCTATCAAATAAATCTGCCCTGGAGAGAGAGGCGCATCCAGAGATGTGGGGTGTAATGATGTCATCAGACCAAATAAGGCAAGGGGCAGGGCATGCTGGGAGTTGTAGTTTCACAACTGCTGTAGGAGCCTCTATGAATATCATGCAGAAGTGTGGCCCCAGATCAGGATGGTCATTTACCTACAGCGTCCCAAGGGACCCCAGAGGGAATAATTCTTTAGGCCCACCACCACCTCTACAGAATACGTGCACATCCACTTGTTGTTATCATTGTACACAGGACATCCCATAAATAAGGTCTAATAGGTTGTGGATCACCCAGAGGTAATAGACCCAGTGCTAAGTGCTTGACTCCAAGTTAGATCCAAATGGGGTTGACCTCTACTAGACCTTTTGGGACCATTTATTGAGTTAGAGTCTCGGCCCACCGGGGGATCCTCTGGTACTCTGGTGGGCCAGTCCGACCCTGTTTACCCTTGAAGACTGCAAATCTAGGCAGCTGCCCCCCCCCCCCCTATATACCTTCACAGCAATGGTAAAAAGCACCGGATCTCTAGTGTAATAAGCCCCCCCCCTAACCAAATGCCCCACCTAGTGTAAAAAGCCCCACCCCTAACCAAATGCCCCACCTAGTGTAATAAGCCCCACCCCTAACCAAATGCCCCACCTAGTGTAATAAGCCCGACCCCTAACCAAATGCCCCTAGTGTAATAAGCCCCACCCCTAGCCCAAAGCCCCACCTAATGCAATAAGCCCCACCCCTAGCCCAAAGCCCCACCTAGTGTAATAAGCCCCACCCTTAACTAGAGGCCCCACCAAGTGTAACAAGCCCCACCACTAACCAAATGCCACACCTAGTGGAATAAGCCCCTCCCTTAACTAGATGCCCCACCCCTTTACACAGGATATTATATTATATTAGCAGAGAAGAATACATGGTTTGACCCTATAAAAAAAATTCCAAAGATTATTTTGGACCATACATAGAAGAGTGGGGGGGGGGCACATAGCAATAATCAACATGGGGCCCAATGTCCAACCCCAGGATGACGCACTCCAGGATGACGCACCAAGAACCCTCCCCCCCCCCCCCCCCCCCGGCCCCCGATCTCAGATCATCATTGTCCGGTATATTGGATCCAGTATAATATTTTTTCCTCTTATTTCCCTCAATAAGGCTCTGTTCACACACAAACTCAAAAACGTCTGAAAATACGGAGCTTCAAGGGAAAACCGCTCCTGATTTTCAGATGTTTTTTAAGCCACTCACGATTTTCGCAGCGTTTTTTAGGCCCGTTTTTGGAGCTGTTTTTCTATAGAGTCAATAAAAAACGGCTTCAAAAACGTCTCAAGAAGTGACCTGCAGTTCTTTTTCGCGGCCGTTTTGAAAAACGGGCACGTAAAAAACGCTCCGTCGGAACAGAATGCCGTATTTCCCTAACCAAATGCCCCACCTAGTGTAATAAGCCCCACCCCTAACCAAATGCCCCACCTAGTGTAATAAGCCCGACCCCTAACCAAATGCCCCTAGTGTAATAAGCCCCACCCCTAGCCCAAAGCCCCACCTAATGCAATAAGCCCCACCCCTAGCCCAAAGCCCCACCTAGTGTAATAAGCCCCACCCTTAACTAGAGGCCCCACCAAGTGTAACAAGCCCCACCACTAACCAAATGCCACACCTAGTGGAATAAGCCCCTCCCTTAACTAGATGCCCCACCCCTTTACACAGGATATTATATTATATTAGCAGAGAAGAATACATGGTTTGACCCTATAAAAAAAATTCCAAAGATTATTTTGGACCATACATAGAAGAGTGGGGGGGGGGCACATAGCAATAATCAACATGGGGCCCAATGTCCAACCCCAGGATGACGCACTCCAGGATGACGCACCAAGAACCCTCCCCCCCCCCCCCCCGGCCCCCGATCTCAGATCATCATTGTCCGGTATATTGGATCCAGTATAATATTTTTTCCTCTTATTTCCCTCAATAAGGCTCTGTTCACACACAAACTCAAAAACGTCTGAAAATACGGAGCTTCAAGGGAAAACCGCTCCTGATTTTCAGATGTTTTTTAAGCCACTCACGATTTTCACAGCGTTTTTTAGGCCCGTTTTTGGAGCTGTTTTTCTATAGAGTCAATAAAAAACGGCTTCAAAAACGTCTCAAGAAGTGACCTGCAGTTCTTTTTCGCGGCCGTTTTGAAAAACGGGCACGTAAAAAACGCTCCGTCGGAACAGAATGCCGTATTTCCCATTGAAATCAATGGGCAGATGTTTGGGGACGTTTTGCTTCAGATTTTTCAGCCATTTTTCGGGACATTTACGGGCCGAAAAACAGCTGAAAACACTGATTGTGCCCCCTCCATAGTGCCGCTGATCTCCTGTGTAGTATCAGGGACATATGGGCTCCCTTAGAATGGGGTCCATTTATGACTGCTACCCCTGTACCCGCTATTGCCCTGCTTCATACAAATACTGTGTTTCTTTTTTTTTTTTCTTTTGTAATTATAGCCCCTTTCTCTTTAAAGGGGAACTCCAGTATTCTTAAAGGGGAACTCCACTGTCACAGTTTTATGGTGGGTCAATTAGACAAGGCCTAAAAGAGCAAACTCAGGAGGTCTGACGGCTGCGACACCCACAGACCCTGAGAACGAGGGACCCCGGTGGAGACGTCTCAATATGGCGTCTTACACTCAGGTCAGAAGTTCAACTTCACTTCAATTTAGCTGCACCCCCTTCCCCATAGGAAATCCCAACTTTGATGTCAACCCCTTTCTTGCTGGTCTCACCTCTTCAAGTGCATTTCCTCCTGCGGGAAAACAATAGCGCAGTGTGATGAATCCGCTCCGCCACGTCTGCTCTTAATGTACCTACAGCCGCCATTGCCAGCAATAAGATGGATTGCCCTACAGGGCAGCTTTTTCTTGAAGTGGGTCCTGTCGTAGAACATTAATGGAACAAGAACATTTATTTTGGCAGAAAAACGAAAACATATTTCCTCTGGAAGTAAAGGACAGTATTCCGCATGGAGCGCACACACAGGTGCCTCGCTGCCGCTGCCAGGAATCTGTTTTTCTGCCGCTCCATATACCGGAGTGATTGGAAAGATCTAAGCTCTGATCCATCACACGGAGGGGGACGTGCATCTCCGCCTGCTCCCCGCACATCCCAGACAGAAACCTCCGGAACCACAGAAACTTCTGCAGAACAAGAAAGACGCCATTATCCTGCGAGGGGCAGGCGGAGCAGAACCCCAAAAAATGAGGCGCCCCGATGCCCTCTGAGCATGATCCTCAGGCTCCTCCCCTTTATCCAGGCTCCTCCCCTCAGTCACATGCTTTCCTGATAATCTCACTGGGTTTTAGTTGCTTGTATTTTATAATAATTATGTCCTTGCTGTAATAGAGATCATCTCTCCATGTACTGATTTTCTGCTGAACATGTTCTTAGACACATCAGACATTCTGAGCAAGCAGAGCTGCAGTGTAAAGCATGGGGTAGGGACCAAACATCTGCCAGAGCCTGTGATTAGGCAGGAGGTGGATTTCAGACTACCTCAGACTCCATTAGACAATGCAGCTAAACTGGAGTTGCAGATTATAACTACATCCTCATGGATTAGAGTTACTATGTGAGGCATGGGCGAGGGACAAAGCCGCCTGAGCCTCTGACAAGACAATAGGTGAGTTTCTGACTACCTCAGATGCCAATGAACAAAGCAGCTGTGCTTATTTTGATCATAGCTGTGTCCTACTGGAGCAAAGCCGCAATGTAAAGCATGGTGGGGACAGAGCAGCAGCCCTAGCTTCGGGTGAGACAAAAGGAGGATTTCAGACTACCTCAGACTCCAATAGACAATGCAGCAAAGCTCGAGCCACTGATCAATCACTCGACACGACAGCAGAGCTGCTATTTATTACAATGTCATTTACATGTAAGTTCTGCAGGAACAGCAAAAATATCCGTAGCAGCTCCCGATATCTCAGCAGCCTGGAGCCCTGTGCCTGAGGGGTTAATACTGCTGCAATTACGTTGGTAGGATCAGGTTTTGAGGCTTCCTTAAAAATGTGACTGAAATGTGTGTGAGCCTTGTGGGCAGAGCTGCCACTCAAAATATCTGGACCCCATACAATCAAATAGTCAGGGCCCAATATGCAATGATTCTTGAAAGGAGGGAGGCAGCAGACAAGCTTGGTCCCCTCATTAAGAATGGGCCCCTGACGACAGTACAACCTCTACTGCCCTGATGGCAGCCCTGCTTGTGGGACTGACAATGTGACCCACCGTCTGCCAGTCAGGAATCCCTACATCTCCTCATCATGTAGATATCACACATCACCTCATCATCATGTAGATATCACACCTCCTCATCATGTAGATATCACACATCACCTCATCATGTAGATATCACACATCTCCTCATCATGTAGATATCACACATCTCCTCATCATGTAGATATCACACATCTCATCATGTAGATATCACACATCACCTCATCATGTAGATATCACACATCTACTCATCATGTAGATATCACACATCTCCTCATCATGTAGATATCCCACATCTCATCATGTAGATATCACACATCTCCTCATCATGTAGATATCACACATCTCATCATGTAGATATCACACATCTCCTCATCATGTAGATATCACACATCTACTCATCATGTAGATATCACACATCTCCTCATCATGTAGATATCCCACATCTCATCATGTAGATATCACACATCTCCTCATCATGTAGATATCACACATCTCATCATGTAGATATCACACATCTCCTCATCATGTAGATATCACACATCTCCTCATCATGTAGATATCACACATCTACTCATCATGTAGATATCACACATCTCCTCATCATGTAGATATCCCACATCTCATCATGTAGATATCACACATCTCCTCATCATGTAGATATCACACATCTCCTCATCATGTAGATATCACACATCTCCCCATCATGTAGATATCCCACATCTCATCATGTAGATATCACACATCTCCTCATCATGTAGATATCACACATCTCCTCATCATGTAGATATCACACATCTCCCCATCATGTAGATATCACACCTCCTCATCATGTAGATATCACACATCACCTCATCATGTAGATATCACACACCACCTCATCATGTAGATATCACACATCTCCTCATCATGTAGATATCACACCTCCTCATCATGTAGATATCACACATCACCTCATCATGTAGATATCACACATCTCCTCATCATGTAGATATCACACATCTCATCATCATGTAGATATCACACATCTCCTCATCATGTAGATATCACACATCACCTCATCATGTAGATATCACACATCTCCTCATCATGTAGATATCACTCATCTCATCATCATGTAGATATCACACACCTCATCATGTAGATATCACACATCTCCTCATCATGTAGATATCACACATCTCCTCATCATGTAGATATCACACATCTCCTCATCATGTAGATATCACACATCTCATCATCATGTAGATATCACACATCTCCTCATCATGTAGATATCACACATCTCCACATCATGTAGATATCACACATCTCCTCATCATGTAGATATCACACATCACCTCATTATGTAGATATCACTCATCTCATCATCATGTAGATATCACACATCTCCACATCATGTAGATATCACACATCTCCTCATCATGTAGATATCACACATCTCCTCATCATGTAGATTAGATATCACACATCTCCTCATCATGTAAATATCACACATCTCCTCATCATGTAGATATCACACATCTCCTCATCATGTAGATATCACACATCTCCTCATCATGTAGATATCACACATCTCCTCATCATGTAGATATCCCATACCTCCTCATCATGTAGATATCACACATCTCCTCATCATGTAGATATCACACATCTCCACATCATGTAGATATCACACATCTCCTCATCATGTAGATATCACACATCTCCTCATCATGTAGATATCACTCATCTCCTCATCATGTAGATATCACACATCTCCTCATCATGTAGATATCACACATCTCCTCATCATGTAGATATCACACATCTCCTCATCATGTAGATATCACACATCTCCTCATCATGTAGATATCACACATCACCTCATCATGTAGATATCACACATCTCCTCATCATGTAGATATCACACATCACCTCATCATGTAGATATCACACATCTCCTCATCATGTAGATATCACACATCACCTCATCATGTAGATATCACACATCTCCTCATCATGTAGATATCACACATCTCCTCATCATGTAGATATCACACATCTCCTCATCATGTAGATATCACACATCTCATCATGTAGATATCACACATCTCCTCATCATGTAGATATCACACATCTCCTCATCATGTAGATATCACACATCTCCTCATCATGTAGATATCACTCATCTCCTCATCATGTAGATATCACATACCTCCTCATCATGTAGATATCACACATCTCATCATCATGTAGATATCACACATCTCCTCATCATGGAGATATCACACATCACCTCATCATGTAGATATCACACATCTCCTGATCATGTAGATATCACACATCTCCTCATCATGTAGATATCACACATCTCCTCATCATGTAGATATCACACATCTCCTCATCATGTAGATATCACACATCTCCTCATCATGTAGATATCACACATCACCTCATCATGTAGATATCACACATCTCCTCATCATGTAGATATCACACATCTCCTCATCATGTAGATATCACACATCTCCTCATCATGTAGATATCACACATCTCCTCATCATGTAGATATCACACATCTCCTCATCATGTAGATATCACACATCTCCTCATCATGTAGATATCACACCTCCTCATCATGTAGATATCACACATCACCTCATCATGTAGATATCACACATCACCTCATCATGTAGATATCACACATCTCCTCATCATGTAGATATCACACATCACCTCATCATATAGATATCACACATCTCCTCATCATGTAGATATCACACATCTCCTCATCATGTAGATATCACACATCTCCTCATCATGTAGATATCACTCATCTCCTCATCATGTAGATATCACACATCTCCTCATCATGTAGATATCATACATCACCTCATCATATAGATATCACACATCTCCTCATCATGTAGATATCCCATACCTCCTCATCATGTAGATATCACACATCTCCTCATCATGTAGATATCACACATCACCTCATCATATAGATATCACACATCTCCTCATCATGTAGATATCACACATCACCTCATCATGTAGATATCACACATCTCCTCATCATGTAGATATCACACCTCCTCATCATGTAGATATCACACATCACCTCATCATGTAGATATCACACCTCCTCATCATGTAGATATCACACATCACCTCATCATGTAGATATCACACATCACCTCATCATGTAGATATCACACATCTCCTCATCATGTAGATATCACACATCACCTCATCATATAGATATCACACATCTCCTCATCATGTAGATATCACACATCTCCTCATCATGTAGATATCACACATCTCCTCATCATGTAGATATCACTCATCTCCTCATCATGTAGATATCATACATCACCTCATCATATAGATATCACACATCTCCTCATCATGTAGATATCCCATACCTCCTCATCATGTAGATATCACACATCTCCTCATCATGTAGATATCACACATCACCTCATCATATAGATATCACACATCTCCTCATCATGTAGATATCACACATCACCTCATCATGTAGATATCACACATCTCCTCATCATGTAGATATCACACCTCCTCATCATGTAGATATCACACATCACCTCATCATGTAGATATCACACATCTCCTCATCATGTAGATATTACACATCACCTCATCATGTAGATATCACACATCTCCTCATCATGTAGATATCACACACCTCCTCATCATGTAGATATCACACATCCTCATCATGTAGATATCACACATCACCTCATCATGTAGATATCACACATCACCTCATCATGTAGATATCACACATCTCCTCATCATGTAGATATCACACATCACCTCATCATGTAGATATCACACCTCCTCATCATGTAGATATCACACATCTCCTCATCATGTAAATATCACACATCTCCTCATCATCATGTAGATATCACTCATCTCCTCATCATGTAGATATCACACATCTCCTCATCATGTAGATATCACACATCTCCTCATCATGTAGATATCACACATCTCCTCATCATGTAGATATCACACATCTCCTCATCATGTAGATATCACACATCACCTCATCATGTAGATATCACACATCACCTCATCATGTAGATATCACTCATCTCCTCATCATATAGATATCACACATCTCCTCATCATATAGATATCACACATCTCCTCATCATGTAGATATCACACATCTCCTCATCATGTAGATATCACACATCTCCTCATCATGTAGATATCACTCATCTCCTCATCATGTAGATATCACACATCACCTCATCATGTAGATATCACTCATCTCCTCATCATGTAGATATCACACATCTCCTCATCATGTAGATATCACACATCACCTCATCATATAGATATCACACATCTCCTCATGTAGATATCACACATCTCCTCATCATGTAGATATCACACCTCCTCATCATGTAGATATCACACATCACCTCATCATGTAGATATCACACATCTAATCATCATGTAGATATCATACATCTCCACATCATGTAGATATCACACATCTCCTCATCATGTAGATATCACACATCACCTCATCATATAGATATCACACATCACCTCATCATGTAGATATCACACATCTCCACATCATGTAGATATCACACATCTCCTCATCATGTAGATATCACACATCACCTCATCATATAGATATCACACATCTCCTCATCATGTAGATATCACACATCTCCTCATCATGTAGATATCACACATCTCCTCATCATGTAGATATCACACATCTCCTCATCATGTAGATATCACACCTCCTCATCATGTAGATATCACACATCTCCTCATCATGTAGATATCACACATCACCTCATCATGTAGATATCACACATCACCTCATCATGTAGATATCACACATCTCCTCATCATGTAGATATCACACATCACCTCATCATGTAGATATCACACATCTCCTCATCATGTAGATATCACACATCTCCTCATCATGTAGATATCACACCTCCTCATCATGTAGATATCACACATCACCTCATCATGTAGATATCACACATCTCCTCATCATGTAAATATCACACATCTCCTCATCATCATGTAGATATCACACATCTCCTCATCATGTAGATATCACACATCTCCTCATCATGTAGATATCACACATCTCCTCATCATGTAGATATCACACATCTCCTCATCATCATGTAAATATCACACATCTCCTCATCATCATGTAGATATCACACATCACCTCATCATGTAGATATCACACATCTCCTCATCATGTAAATATCACACATATCCTCATCATGTAAATATCACACATCACCTCATCATGTAGATATCATACATCTCCTCATCATCATGTAGATATCACACATCTCCTCATCATGTAGATATCACACATCTCCTCATCATGTAGATATCACACATCTCCTCATCATGTAGATATCACACATCTCCTCAACATGTAGATATCACACATCACCTCATCATGTAGATATCACACATCTCCTCATCATCATGTAGATATCACACATCTCCTCATCATGTAGATATCACACATCACCTCATCATGTAGATATCACACATCTCCTCATCATGTAGATATCACACATCTCATCATCATGTTGATATCACACATCACCTCATCATGAAGATATCACACATCTCCTCATCATGTAGATATCACACATCTCCTCATCATGTAGATATCACACATCTCCTCATCATGTAGATATCACACATCTCCTCATCATGTAGATATCACACATCTCCTCATCATGTAGATATCACACATCTCCTCATCATGTAGATATTACACATCACCTCATCATGTAGATATCACACATCTCCTCATCATGTAGATATCACACATCTCCTCATCATGTAGATATCACACATCTCCTCATCATGTAGATATCACACATCACCTCATCATGTAGATATCCCACACCTCCTCATCATGTAGATATCACACATCTCCTCATCAGTGTAGATATCACACATCACCTCATCATGTAGATATCACACATCTCCTCATCATGTAGATATCCCGCACCTCCTCATCATGTAGATATCACACATCACCTCATCATGTAGATATCACACATCTCCTCATCATGTAGATATCACACATCAACTCATCATATAGATATGACACATCTCCTGATCATGTAGATATCACACATCACCTCATCATATAGATATCACTCATCTCCTCATCATGTAGATATCACACATCTCATCATGTAGATATCCCATACCTCCTCATCATGTAGATATCACACATCTCCTCATCATGTAGATATCACACATCTCCTCATCATGTAGATATCACACATCTCCTCATCATGTAGATATCACACATCTCCTCATCATGTAGATATCACACATCTCCTCATCATGTAGATATCACACATCTCCACATCATGTAGATATCACACATCTCCTCATCATGTAGATATCCCACACCTCCTCATCATGTAGATATCACACATCTCCTCATCATGTAGATATCACACATCTCCTCATCATGTAGATATCACACATCTCCTCATCATGTAGATATCACACATCTCCTCATCATGTAGATATCACACATCTCCTCATCATGTAGATATCACACATCTCCTCATCATGTAGATATCACACATCTCCTCATCATGTAGATATCACTCATCTCCTCATCATGTAGATATCACACATCACCTCATCATGTAGATATCACACCTCCTCATCATGTAGATATCACACATCTCCTCATCATGTAGATATTACACATCTCCTCATCATGTAGATATCACTCATATCCTCATCATGTAGATATCACATCTCCTCATCATGTAGATATCACTCATCTCCTCATCATGTAGATATCACTCATCTCCTCGTCATGTAGATATCACACATCTCCTCATCATGTAGATATCACACATCTCCTCATCATGTAGATATCACACATCTCCTCATCATGTAGATATCACACATCTCCTCATCATGTAGATATCACACATCTCCTCATCATGTAGATATCACACATCTCCTCATCATGTAGATATCACACCTCCTCATCATGTAGATATCACACATCACCTCATCATGTAGATATCACACATCTCCTCATCATGTAGATATCACACATCACCTCATCATATAGATATCACACATCTCCTCATCATGTAGATATCACACATCACCTCATCATGTAGATATCACACATCTCCTCATCATGTAGATATCACACCTCCTCATCATGTAGATATCACACATCACCTCATCATGTAGATATCACACCTCCTCATCATGTAGATATCACACATCACCTCATCATGTAGATATCACACATCACCTCATCATGTAGATATCACACATCTCCTCATCATGTAGATATCACACATCACCTCATCATATAGATATCACACATCTCCTCATCATGTAGATATCACACATCTCCTCATCATGTAGATATCACACATCTCCTCATCATGTAGATATCACTCATCTCCTCATCATGTAGATATCATACATCACCTCATCATATAGATATCACACATCTCCTCATCATGTAGATATCCCATACCTCCTCATCATGTAGATATCACACATCTCCTCATCATGTAGATATCACACATCACCTCATCATATAGATATCACACATCACCTCATCATGTAGATATCACACATCTCATCATCATGTAGATATCACACATCACCTCATCATGTAGATATCACACATCACCTCATCATGTAGATATCACACATCTCCTCATCATGTAGATATCACACCTCCTCATCATGTAGATATCACACATCACCTCATCATGTAGATATCACACATCTCCTCATCATGTAGATATTACACATCACCTCATCATGTAGATATCACACATCTCCTCATCATGTAGATATCACACACCTCCTCATCATGTAGATATCACACATCCTCATCATGTAGATATCACACATCACCTCATCATGTAGATATCACACATCACCTCATCATGTAGATATCACACATCTCCTCATCATGTAGATATCACACATCACCTCATCATGTAGATATCACACCTCCTCATCATGTAGATATCACACATCTCCTCATCATGTAAATATCACACATCTCCTCATCATCATGTAGATATCACTCATCTCCTCATCATGTAGATATCACACATCTCCTCATCATGTAGATATCACACATCTCCTCATCATGTAGATATCACACATCTCCTCATCATGTAGATATCACACATCTCCTCATCATGTAGATATCACACATCACCTCATCATGTAGATATCACACATCACCTCATCATGTAGATATCACTCATCTCCTCATCATATAGATATCACACATCTCCTCATCATATAGATATCACACATCTCCTCATCATGTAGATATCACACATCTCCTCATCATGTAGATATCACACATCTCCTCATCATGTAGATATCACTCATCTCCTCATCATGTAGATATCACACATCACCTCATCATGTAGATATCACTCATCTCCTCATCATGTAGATATCACACATCTCCTCATCATGTAGATATCACACATCACCTCATCATATAGATATCACACATCTCCTCATCATGTAGATATCACACATCTCCTCATCATGTAGATATCACACCTCCTCATCATGTAGATATCACACATCACCTCATCATGTAGATATCACACATCTAATCATCATGTAGATATCATACATCTCCACATCATGTAGATATCACACATCTCCTCATCATGTAGATATCACACATCACCTCATCATATAGATATCACACATCACCTCATCATGTAGATATCACACATCTCCACATCATGTAGATATCACACATCTCCTCATCATGTAGATATCACACATCACCTCATCATATAGATATCACACATCTCCTCATCATGTAGATATCACACATCTCCTCATCATGTAGATATCACACATCTCCTCATCATGTAGATATCACACATCTCCTCATCATGTAGATATCACACCTCCTCATCATGTAGATATCACACATCTCCTCATCATGTAGATATCACACATCACCTCATCATGTAGATATCACACATCACCTCATCATGTAGATATCACACATCTCCTCATCATGTAGATATCACACATCACCTCATCATGTAGATATCACACATCTCCTCATCATGTAGATATCACACATCTCCTCATCATGTAGATATCACACCTCCTCATCATGTAGATATCACACATCACCTCATCATGTAGATATCACACATCTCCTCATCATGTAAATATCACACATCTCCTCATCATCATGTAGATATCACACATCTCCTCATCATGTAGATATCACACATCTCCTCATCATGTAGATATCACACATCTCCTCATCATGTAGATATCACACATCTCATCATCATCATGTAAATATCACACATCTCCTCATCATCATGTAGATATCACACATCACCTCATCATGTAGATATCACACATCTCCTCATCATGTAAATATCACACATATCCTCATCATGTAAATATCACACATCACCTCATCATGTAGATATCATACATCTCCTCATCATCATGTAGATATCACACATCTCCTCATCATGTAGATATCACACATCTCCTCATCATGTAGATATCACACATCTCCTCATCATGTAGATATCACACATCTCCTCAACATGTAGATATCACACATCACCTCATCATGTAGATATCACACATCTCCTCATCATCATGTAGATATCACACATCTCCTCATCATGTAGATATCACACATCACCTCATCATGTAGATATCACACATCTCCTCATCATGTAGATATCACACATCTCATCATCATGTTGATATCACACATCACCTCATCATGAAGATATCACACATCTCCTCATCATGTAGATATCACACATCTCCTCATCATGTAGATATCACACATCTCCTCATCATGTAGATATCACACATCTCCTCATCATGTAGATATCACACATCTCCTCATCATGTAGATATCACACATCTCCTCATCATGTAGATATTACACATCACCTCATCATGTAGATATCACACATCTCCTCATCATGTAGATATCACACATCTCCTCATCATGTAGATATCACACATCTCCTCATCATGTAGATATCACACATCACCTCATCATGTAGATATCCCACACCTCCTCATCATGTAGATATCACACATCTCCTCATCAGTGTAGATATCACACATCACCTCATCATGTAGATATCACACATCTCCTCATCATGTAGATATCCCGCACCTCCTCATCATGTAGATATCACACATCACCTCATCATGTAGATATCACACATCTCCTCATCATGTAGATATCACACATCAACTCATCATATAGATATGACACATCTCCTGATCATGTAGATATCACACATCACCTCATCATATAGATATCACTCATCTCCTCATCATGTAGATATCACACATCTCATCATGTAGATATCCCATACCTCCTCATCATGTAGATATCACACATCTCCTCATCATGTAGATATCACACATCTCCTCATCATGTAGATATCACACATCTCCTCATCATGTAGATATCACACATCTCCTCATCATGTAGATATCACACATCTCCTCATCATGTAGATATCACACATCTCCACATCATGTAGATATCACACATCTCCTCATCATGTAGATATCCCACACCTCCTCATCATGTAGATATCACACATCTCCTCATCATGTAGATATCACACATCTCCTCATCATGTAGATATCACACATCTCCTCATCATGTAGATATCACACATCTCCTCATCATGTAGATATCACACATCTCCTCATCATGTAGATATCACACATCTCCTCATCATGTAGATATCACACATCTCCTCATCATGTAGATATCACTCATCTCCTCATCATGTAGATATCACACATCACCTCATCATGTAGATATCACACCTCCTCATCATGTAGATATCACACATCTCCTCATCATGTAGATATTACACATCTCCTCATCATGTAGATATCACTCATCTCCTCATCATGTAGATATCACATCTCCTCATCATGTAGATATCACTCATCTCCTCATCATGTAGATATCACTCATCTCCTCGTCATGTAGATATCACACATCTCCTCATCATGTAGATATCACACCTCCTCATCATGTAGATATCACACATCACCTCATCATGTAGATATCACACATCTCCTCATCATGTAGATATCACACATCTCCTCATCATGTAAATATCACACATCTCCTCATCATCATGTAGATATCACACATCTCCTCATCATGTAGATATCACACATCACCTCATCATGTAGATATCACACATCTCCTCATCATGTAGATATCACACATCTCCTCATCATGTAAATATCACACATCTCCTCATCATCATGTAGATATCACTCATCTCCTCATCATGTAGATATCACACATCTCCTCATCATGTAGATATCACACATCTCCTCATCATGTAGATATCACACATCTCCTCATCATGTAGATATCACACATCTCCTCATCATGTAGATATCACACATCACCTCATCATGTAGATATCACACATCACCTCATCATGTAGATATCACTCATCTCCTCATCATATAGATATCACACATCTCCTCATCATATAGATATCACACATCTCCTCATCATGTAGATATCACACATCTCCTCATCATGTAGATATCACACATCTCCTCATCATGTAGATATCACTCATCTCCTCATCATGTAGATATCACACATCACCTCATCATGTAGATATCACTCATCTCCTCATCATGTAGATATCACACATCTCCTCATCATGTAGATATCACACATCACCTCATCATATAGATATCACACATCTCCTCATCATGTAGATATCACACATCTCCTCATCATGTAGATATCACACCTCCTCATCATGTAGATATCACACATCACCTCATCATGTAGATATCACACATCTAATCATCATGTAGATATCATACATCTCCACATCATGTAGATATCACACATCTCCTCATCATGTAGATATCACACATCACCTCATCATATAGATATCACACATCACCTCATCATGTAGATATCACACATCTCCACATCATGTAGATATCACACATCTCCTCATCATGTAGATATCACACATCACCTCATCATATAGATATCACACATCTCCTCATCATGTAGATATCACACATCTCCTCATCATGTAGATATCACACATCTCCTCATCATGTAGATATCACACATCTCCTCATCATGTAGATATCACACCTCCTCATCATGTAGATATCACACATCTCCTCATCATGTAGATATCACACATCACCTCATCATGTAGATATCACACATCACCTCATCATGTAGATATCACACATCTCCTCATCATGTAGATATCACACATCACCTCATCATGTAGATATCACACATCTCCTCATCATGTAGATATCACACATCTCCTCATCATGTAGATATCACACCTCCTCATCATGTAGATATCACACATCACCTCATCATGTAGATATCACACATCTCCTCATCATGTAAATATCACACATCTCCTCATCATCATGTAGATATCACACATCTCCTCATCATGTAGATATCACACATCTCCTCATCATGTAGATATCACACATCTCCTCATCATGTAGATATCACACATCTCCTCATCATCATGTAAATATCACACATCTCCTCATCATCATGTAGATATCACACATCACCTCATCATGTAGATATCACACATCTCCTCATCATGTAAATATCACACATATCCTCATCATGTAAATATCACACATCACCTCATCATGTAGATATCATACATCTCCTCATCATCATGTAGATATCACACATCTCCTCATCATGTAGATATCACACATCTCCTCATCATGTAGATATCACACATCTCCTCATCATGTAGATATCACACATCTCCTCAACATGTAGATATCACACATCACCTCATCATGTAGATATCACACATCTCCTCATCATCATGTAGATATCACACATCTCCTCATCATGTAGATATCACACATCACCTCATCATGTAGATATCACACATCTCCTCATCATGTAGATATCACACATCTCATCATCATGTTGATATCACACATCACCTCATCATGAAGATATCACACATCTCCTCATCATGTAGATATCACACATCTCCTCATCATGTAGATATCACACATCTCCTCATCATGTAGATATCACACATCTCCTCATCATGTAGATATCACACATCTCCTCATCATGTAGATATCACACATCTCCTCATCATGTAGATATTACACATCACCTCATCATGTAGATATCACACATCTCCTCATCATGTAGATATCACACATCTCCTCATCATGTAGATATCACACATCTCCTCATCATGTAGATATCACACATCACCTCATCATGTAGATATCCCACACCTCCTCATCATGTAGATATCACACATCTCCTCATCAGTGTAGATATCACACATCACCTCATCATGTAGATATCACACATCTCCTCATCATGTAGATATCCCGCACCTCCTCATCATGTAGATATCACACATCACCTCATCATGTAGATATCACACATCTCCTCATCATGTAGATATCACACATCAACTCATCATATAGATATGACACATCTCCTGATCATGTAGATATCACACATCACCTCATCATATAGATATCACTCATCTCCTCATCATGTAGATATCACACATCTCATCATGTAGATATCCCATACCTCCTCATCATGTAGATATCACACATCTCCTCATCATGTAGATATCACACATCTCCTCATCATGTAGATATCACACATCTCCTCATCATGTAGATATCACACATCTCCTCATCATGTAGATATCACACATCTCCTCATCATGTAGATATCACGCATCTCCACATCATGTAGATATCACACATCTCCTCATCATGTAGATATCCCACACCTCCTCATCATGTAGATATCACACATCTCCTCATCATGTAGATATCACACATCTCCTCATCATGTAGATATCACACATCTCCTCATCATGTAGATATCACACATCTCCTCATCATGTAGATATCACACATCTCCTCATCATGTAGATATCACACATCTCCTCATCATGTAGATATCACACATCTCCTCATCATGTAGATATCACTCATCTCCTCATCATGTAGATATCACACATCACCTCATCATGTAGATATCACACCTCCTCATCATGTAGATATCACACATCTCCTCATCATGTAGATATTACACATCTCCTCATCATGTAGATATCACTCATATCCTCATCATGTAGATATCACATCTCCTCATCATGTAGATATCACTCATCTCCTCATCATGTAGATATCACTCATCTCCTCGTCATGTAGATATCACACATCTCCTCATCATGTAGATATCACACCTCCTCATCATGTAGATATCACACATCACCTCATCATGTAGATATCACACATCTCCTCATCATGTAGATATCACACATCTCCTCATCATGTAAATATCACACATCTCCTCATCATCATGTAGATATCACACATCTCCTCATCATGTAGATATCACACATCACCTCATCATGTAGATATCACACATCTCCTCATCATGTAGATATCACACATCTCCTCATCATGTAAATATCACACATCTCCTCATCATCATGTAGATATCACTCATCTCCTCATCATGTAGATATCACACATCTCCTCATCATGTAGATATCACACATCTCCTCATCATGTAGATATCACACATCTCCTCATCATGTAGATATCACACATCTCCTCATCATGTAGATATCACACATCACCTCATCATGTAGATATCACACATCACCTCATCATGTAGATATCACTCATCTCCTCATCATATAGATATCACACATCTCCTCATCATATAGATATCACACATCTCCTCATCATGTAGATATCACACATCTCCTCATCATGTAGATATCACACATCTCCTCATCATGTAGATATCACTCATCTCCTCATCATGTAGATATCACACATCACCTCATCATGTAGATATCACTCATCTCCTCATCATGTAGATATCACACATCTCCTCATCATGTAGATATCACACATCACCTCATCATATAGATATCACACATCTCCTCATCATGTAGATATCACACATCTCCTCATCATGTAGATATCACACCTCCTCATCATGTAGATATCACACATCACCTCATCATGTAGATATCACACATCTAATCATCATGTAGATATCATACATCTCCACATCATGTAGATATCACACATCTCCTCATCATGTAGATATCACACATCACCTCATCATATAGATATCACACATCACCTCATCATGTAGATATCACACATCTCCACATCATGTAGATATCACACATCTCCTCATCATGTAGATATCACACATCACCTCATCATATAGATATCACACATCTCCTCATCATGTAGATATCACACATCTCCTCATCATGTAGATATCACACATCTCCTCATCATGTAGATATCACACATCTCCTCATCATGTAGATATCACACCTCCTCATCATGTAGATATCACACATCTCCTCATCATGTAGATATCACACATCACCTCATCATGTAGATATCACACATCACCTCATCATGTAGATATCACACATCTCCTCATCATGTAGATATCACACATCACCTCATCATGTAGATATCACACATCTCCTCATCATGTAGATATCACACATCTCCTCATCATGTAGATATCACACCTCCTCATCATGTAGATATCACACATCACCTCATCATGTAGATATCACACATCTCCTCATCATGTAAATATCACACATCTCCTCATCATCATGTAGATATCACACATCTCCTCATCATGTAGATATCACACATCTCCTCATCATGTAGATATCACACATCTCCTCATCATGTAGATATCACACATCTCCTCATCATCATGTAAATATCACACATCTCCTCATCATCATGTAGATATCACACATCACCTCATCATGTAGATATCACACATCTCCTCATCATGTAAATATCACACATATCCTCATCATGTAAATATCACACATCACCTCATCATGTAGATATCATACATCTCCTCATCATCATGTAGATATCACACATCTCCTCATCATGTAGATATCACACATCTCCTCATCATGTAGATATCACACATCTCCTCATCATGTAGATATCACACATCTCCTCAACATGTAGATATCACACATCACCTCATCATGTAGATATCACACATCTCCTCATCATCATGTAGATATCACACATCTCCTCATCATGTAGATATCACACATCACCTCATCATGTAGATATCACACATCTCCTCATCATGTAGATATCACACATCTCATCATCATGTTGATATCACACATCACCTCATCATGAAGATATCACACATCTCCTCATCATGTAGATATCACACATCTCCTCATCATGTAGATATCACACATCTCCTCATCATGTAGATATCACACATCTCCTCATCATGTAGATATCACACATCTCCTCATCATGTAGATATCACACATCTCCTCATCATGTAGATATTACACATCACCTCATCATGTAGATATCACACATCTCCTCATCATGTAGATATCACACATCTCCTCATCATGTAGATATCACACATCTCCTCATCATGTAGATATCACACATCACCTCATCATGTAGATATCCCACACCTCCTCATCATGTAGATATCACACATCTCCTCATCAGTGTAGATATCACACATCACCTCATCATGTAGATATCACACATCTCCTCATCATGTAGATATCCCGCACCTCCTCATCATGTAGATATCACACATCACCTCATCATGTAGATATCACACATCTCCTCATCATGTAGATATCACACATCAACTCATCATATAGATATGACACATCTCCTGATCATGTAGATATCACACATCACCTCATCATATAGATATCACTCATCTCCTCATCATGTAGATATCACACATCTCATCATGTAGATATCCCATACCTCCTCATCATGTAGATATCACACATCTCCTCATCATGTAGATATCACACATCTCCTCATCATGTAGATATCACACATCTCCTCATCATGTAGATATCACACATCTCCTCATCATGTAGATATCACACATCTCCTCATCATGTAGATATCACACATCTCCTCATCATGTAGATATCACTCATCTCCTCATCATGTAGATATCACACATCTCCTCATCATGTAGATATCACACATCTCCTCATCATGTAGATATCACTCATCTCCTCATCATATAGATATCACACATCTCCTCATCATGTAGATATCACAAATCTCCTCATCATGTAGATATCACACATCTCCTCATCATGTAGATATCACACATCTCCTCATCATGTAGATATCACACATCTCCTCATCATGTAGATATCACACATCACCTCATCATGTAGATATCACACATCTCCTCATCATGTAGATATCACACATCTCCTCATCATGTAGATATCACTCATCTCCTCATCATGTAGATATCACACATCTCCTCATCATGTAGATATCACACATCTCCTCATCATGTAGATATCACTCATCTCCTCATCATGTAGATATCACACATCTCCTCATCATGTAGATATCACACATCTCCTCATCATGTAGATATCACTCATCTCATCATGTAGATATCACTCATCTCCTCATCATGTAGATATCACACATCTCCTCATCATGTAGATATCACTCATCTCATCATGTAGATATCACTCATCTCCTCATCATGTAGATATCACTCATCTCCTCATCATGTAGATATCACACATCTCATCATGTAGATATCCCATACCTCCTCATCATGTAGATATCACACATCTCCTCATCATGTAGATATCACACATCTCCTCATCATGTAGATATTATACATCACCTCATCATATAGATATCACACATCTCCTGATCATGTAGATATCACACATCACCTCATCATATAGATATCACTCATCTCCTCATCATGTAGATACCACACATCTCATCATGTAGATATCCCATACCTCCTCATCATGTAGATATCACACATCTCCTCATCATGTAGATATCACACATCTCCTCATCATGTAGATATCACACATCTCCTCATCATGTAGATATCACACATCTCATCATGTAGATATCACTCATCTCCTCATCATGTAGATATCACACATCTCCTCATCATGTAGATATCACACATCTCCTCATCATTTAGATATCACACATCTCCTCATCATGTAGATATCACACATCTCCTCATCATGTAGATATCACACATCACCTCATCATGTAGATATCACACATCTCCTCATCATGTAGATATCACACATCTCCTCATCATGTAGATATCACTCATCTCCTCATCATGTAGATATCACACATCTCCTCATCATGTAGATATCACACATCTCCTCATCATGTAGATATCACTCATCTCCTCATCATGTAGATATCACACATCTCCTCATCATGTAGATATCACACATCTCCTCATCATGTAGATATCACTCATCTCATCATGTAGATATCACTCATCTCCTCATCATGTAGATATCACACATCTCCTCATCATGTAGATATCACTCATCTCATCATGTAGATATCACTCATCTCCTCATCATGTAGATATCACTCATCTCCTCATCATGTAGATATCACACATCTCATCATGTAGATATCCCATACCTCCTCATCATGTAGATATCACACATCTCCTCATCATGTAGATATCACACATCTCCTCATCATGTAGATATTATACATCACCTCATCATATAGATATCACACATCTCCTGATCATGTAGATATCACACATCACCTCATCATATAGATATCACTCATCTCCTCATCATGTAGATACCACACATCTCATCATGTAGATATCCCATACCTCCTCATCATGTAGATATCACACATCTCCTCATCATGTAGATATCACACATCTCCTCATCATGTAGATATCACACATCTCCTCATCATGTAGATATCACTCATCTCCTCATCATGTAGATATCACACATCTCCTCATCATGTAGATATCACACATCTCATCATGTAGATATCCCATACCTCCTCATCATGTAGATATCACACATCTCATCATCATGTAGATATCACACATCTCCTCATCATGTAGATATCACTCATCTCCTCATCATGTAGATATCACACATCTCCTCATCATGTAGATATCACACATCTCCTCATCATGTAGATATCACTCATCTCCTCATCATGTAGATATCACTCATCTCCCCATCATGTAGATATCACACACCTCATCATGTAGATATCACACATCTCCTCATCATGTAGATATCACACATCTCCTCATCATGTAGATATCACACATCTCCTCATCATGTAGATATCACACATCTCCTCATCATGTAGATATCACTCATCTCCTCATCATGTAGATATCACTCATCTCCCCATCATGTAGATATCACACACCTCATCATGTAGATATCACACATCTCCTCATCATGTAGATATCACACATCTCCTCATCATGTAGATATCATACATCTCCTCATCATGTAGATATCACACATCTCATCATCATCATGTAGATATCACACATCACCTCATCATGTAGATATCACACATCTCATCATCATGTAGATATCACACATCACCTCATCATGTAGATATCACTCATCTCCTCATCATGTAGATATCACACATCTCCTCATCATGTAGATATCACACATCTCCTCATCATGTAGATATCACTCATCTCCTCATCATGTAGATATCACTCATCTCCTCATCATGTAGATATTACACATCTCATCATGTAGATATCCCATACCTTCTCATCATTTAGATAACACACATCTCCTCATCATGTAGATATCACTCATCTCCCCATCATGTAGATATCACACACCTCATCATGTAGATATCACACATCTCCTCATCATGTAGATATCACACATCTCCTCATCATGTAGATATCACACATCTCCTCATCATGTAGATATCACACATCTCATCATCATCATGTAGATATCACACATCACCTCATCATGTAGATATCGCACATCACCTCATTATGTAGATATCACACATCTCCTCATCATGTAGATATCACTCATCTCCTCATCATGTAGATATCACTCATCTCCTCATCATGTAGATATCACACATCACCTCATCATGTAGATATCACACATCTCCTCATCATCATGTAGATATCACACATCTCCTCATCATGTAGATATCACACATCACCTCATCATGTAGATATCACACATCTCCTCATCATGTAGATATCACACATCTCCTCATCATGTTGATATCACACATCACCTCATCATGTAGATATCACACATCTCCTCATCATGTAGATATCACACATCTCCTCATCATGTAGATATCACACATCTCATCATCATGTAGATATCACACATCTCCTCATCATGTAGATATCACACATCTCCTCATCATGTAGATATCACACATCTCCTCATCATGTAGATATCACACATCTCCTCATCATGTTGATATCACACATCACCTCATCATGTAGATATCACACATCTCCTCATCATGTAGATATCACACATCTCATCATGTAGATATCACACATCTCCTCATCATGTAGATATCACACATCTCCTCATCATGTAGATATCACACATCTCCTCATCATGTAGATATCACACATCTCCTCATCATGTAGATATCCCGCACCTCCTCATCATGTAGATATCACACATCACCTCATCATGCAGATATCACACATCACCTCATCATGTAGATATCCCACACCTCCTCATCATGTAGATATCACACATCTCCTCATCATGTAGATATCACACATCACCTCATCATGTAGATATCACACATCTCCTCATCATGTAGATATCCCGCACCTCCTCATCATGTAGATATCACACATCACCTCATCATGCAGATATCACACATCTCCTCATCATGTAGATATCACACATCACCTCATCATATAGATATGACACATCTCCTGATCATGTAGATATCACACATCACCTCATCATATAGATATCACTCATCTCCTCATCATGTAGATATCACACATCTCATCATGTAGATATCCCATACCTCCTCATCATGTAGATATCACACATCTCCTCATCATGTAGATATCACACATCTCCTCATCATGTAGATATCACACATCTCCTCATCATGTAGATATCACACATCTCCTCATCATGTAGATATCACACATCTCCTCATCATGTAGATATCCCATACCTCATCATCATGTAGATATCACACATCTCCTCATCATGTAGATATCACACATCTCCTCATCATTTAGATATCACACATCTCCTCATCATGTAGATATCACACATCTCCTCATCATGTAGATATCACACATCACCTCATCATGTAGATATCACACATCTCCTCATCATGTAGATATCACACATCTCCTCATCATGTAGATATCACTCATCTCCTCATCATGTAGATATCACACATCTCCTCATCATGTAGATATCACACATCTCCTCATCATGTACATATCACTCATCTCCTCATCATGTAGATATCACACATCTCCTCATCATGTCGATATCACACATCTCCTCATCATGTAGATATCACTCATCTCATCATGTAGATATCACTCATCTCCTCATTATGTAGATATCACACATCTCCTCATCATGTAGATATCACTCATCTCATCATGTAGATATCACTCATCTCCTCATTATGTAGATATCACACATCTCATCATGTAGATATCCCATACCTCCTCATCATGTAGATATCACACATCTCCTCATCATGTAGATATCACACATCTCCTCATCATGTAGATATTATACATCACCTCATCATATAGATATCACACATCTCCTGATCATGTAGATATCACACATCACCTCATCATATAGATATCACTCATCTTCTCATCATGTAGATAGCACACATCTCATCATGTAGATATCCCATACCTCCTCATCATGTAGATATCACACATCTCCTCATCATGTAGATATCACACATCTCCTCATCATGTAGATATTATACATCACCTCATCATATAGATATCACACATCTCCTGATCATGTAGATATCACACATCACCTCATCATATAGATATCACTCATCTCCTCATCATGTAGATATCACACATCTCCTCATCATGTAGATATCACTCATCTCCTCATCATGTAGATATCACTCATCTCCTCATCATGTAGATATCACACATCTCATCATGTAGATATCCCATACCTCCTCATCATGTAGATATCACACATCTCATCATCATGTAGATATCACACATCTCCTCATCATGGAGATATCACACATCACCTCATCATGTAGATATCACACATCTCCTCATCATGTAGATATCACACATCTCCTCATCATGTAGATATCACACATCTCCTCATCATGTAGATATCACTCATCTCCTCATCATGTAGATATCACTCATCTCCTCATCATGTAGATATTACACATCTCATCATGTAGATATCCCATACCTTCTCATCATGTAGATAACACACATCTCCTCATCATGTAGATATCACTCATCTCCCCATCATGTAGATATCACACACCTCATCATGTAGATATCACACATCTCCTCATCATGTAGATATCACACATCTCCTCATCATGTAGATATCACACATCTCCTCATCATGTAGATATCACACATCTCATCATCATCATGTAGATATCACACATCACCTCATCATGTAGATATCACACATCACCTCATCATGTAGATATCACACATCTCCTCATCATGTAGATATCACTCATCTCCTCATCATGTAGATATCACTCATCTCCTCATCATGTAGATATCACACATCTCATCATGTAGATATCCCATACCTCCTCATCATGTAGATATCACACATCACCTCATCATGTAGATATCACACATCTCCTCATCATGGAGATATCACACATCACCTCATCATGTAGATATCACACATCTCCTCATCATGTAGATATCACACATCTCCTCATCATGTAGATATCACACATCTCCTCATCATGTAGATATCACTCATCTCCTCATCATGTAGATATCACTCATCTCCTCATCATGTAGATATCACTCATCTCATCATCATGTAGATATCACACATCTCCTCATCATGGAGATATCACACATCACCTCATCATGTAGATATCACACATCTCCTCATCATGTAGATATCACACATCACCTCATCATATAGATATCACTCATCTCCTCATCATGTAGATATCACACATCTCATCATGTAGATATCCCATACCTCCTCATCATGTAGATATCACACATCTCCTCATCATGTAGATATCACACATCTCCTCATCATGTAGATATCACACATCTCCTCATCATGTAGATATCACACATCTCCTCATCATGTAGATATCACACATCACCTCATCATGTAGATATCACTCATCTCATCATCATGTAGATATCACACATCTCATCATCATGTAGATATCACACATCTCCTCATCATGTAGATATCACACATCTCCTCATCATGTAGATATCCCATACCTCCTCATCATGTAGATATCACACATCTCCTCATCATGTAGATATCACACATCTCCTCATCATGTAGATATCACACATCTCCTCATCATGTAGATATCACACATCTCCTCATCATGTAGATATCACACATCTCCTCATCATGTAGATATCCCATACCTCCTCATCATGTAGATATCACACATCACCTCATCATGTAGATATCACACATCTCCTCATCATGTAGATATCACACATCTCCTCATCATGTAGATATCACTCATCTCCTCATCATGTAGATATCACACATCTCCTCATCATGTAGATATCACTCATCTCATCATCATGTAGATATCACACATCTCATCATCATGTAGATATCACACATCTCCTCATCATGTAGATATCACTCATCTCCTCATCATGTAGATATCACACATCTCCTCATCATGTAGATATCACACATCTCCTCATCATGTAGATATTACACATCTCCTCATCATGTAGATATCACACATCTCCTCATCATGTAGATATCACACATCACCTCATCATGTAGATATCACTCATCTCCTCATCATGTAGATATCACACATCTCCTCATCATGTAGATATCACACATCTCCTCATCATGTAGATATCACACATCACCTCATCATGTAGATATCACACATCTCCTCATCATGTAGATATCACTCATCTCATCATCATGTAGATATCACACATCTCATCATCATGTAGATATCACACATCTCCTCATCATGTAGATATCACACATCTCCTCATCATGTAGATATCACACATCACCTCATCATGTAGATATCACTCATCTCATCATCATGTAGATATCACACATCTCCTCATCATGTAGATATCACACATCTCCTCATCATGTAGATATCACGCATCTCCTCATCATGTAGATATCACACATCTCCTCATCATGTAGATATCACACATCTCCTCATCATGTAGATATCACACATCTCCTCATCTATAGCTAATCCTATCATGTGTGATACTGTCTGCTGAGCCACTGTATCTAATCCTATCATGTGCGATACTGTCTGCTGAGACACTGTATCTGATCCTATTGTGTCATACTGTCTGCTGACCATGTATCTAATCCTATCATGTGTTATATTGTCTGCTGACCATGTATCTAAGCCAGATATCTGTTTCTAATATGCTTTTTAACATTGTTTGCAGATTTGGTTGTGAGGTGAGCATCATTGCAGGAATTGCTACACTGGGGGTGGGGGGTACATTTGACCACACAAGTCGCCGCGGTCGTTAACCATGGTTTTTCGGACCAGGTGTCTCCTCTCTGTGATCACTTTCTATTATATAAAGGTCTCACATCAGGCTGTATGTAACCTTACACTGCAGCTGCATGCAGAAATATGTGAAGTCATGAGCACATTGCGCCCCCTAGAGGATGTACATAGATTTTCATGATACAAAGCATAGACTTTTTAAGGATCGGCTTGTTTGTCATGCAGCAGTTGTCTTCTTGTTTCTGCTTAGGGGAAGAATTATAAATGCATCTACATATAAATTTAGAAAAATAAAAAAAAATACTGCAAAAACCTGAACACTGAGCGTCCCAGCAGCGTGCGTGCGTGCGTGTGTGTGTGTGCGTGCGTGTGTGTGTGTGCGTGCGTGTGTGAAATGAGACGTCAACGTATAAAGACGCAAAGAGGAATGCCACATATAGAGAAGTCCAACATATGGACTTTCCCCATATCAGGCAAGTGTCAAAGATAAGCTGGGTCTACAGAGAAAATATGTGATCATAACGATCGCCGATAATCACAGATCGATCGGCGCTCGTTTAAAGGTTCCTTACACGGCCCAATGTAATTTGTATGGAGACGAACGATCTTTAATATTAACTTTTTGTGTCCAGTAAAGTTTACATAATGTGGGCAGCAGGTCCCCTGTTTACACGGAGAGATGTGCTGCCGACAGCAATGATTTTCAGGGCGGCATACAAGACAAAATCAGCCGACGTATGAGCATTTGCTCGATCATCAGTTAATCGCTGCCCTGTTTACAGAGAAATGATTGGGAACGAGCATTTCCCCGATCATTGGCCCGTGTATATGGACCTATAGTCCCATGCCAGATTAGCAGGAAGGTTACCTAATAGTCACTGGCCCCTGTGTGTGGGTGGGCCTCAGGATGTTGGGACCAGTGTGTGGACGTCACATTGGGGCCTGTCCTGCAGGGACATAGCAGTAATAGGGTGAATACAAAATAAGTAAGTGTATAAATGTGTATGTACATGTCAAGCCAAACGTTCAGTAGTTTGGACATTTTTTGGTGGTCCCCGATCCTGCTGACTTTTATCAGGAATGTTCCTGTTCTCTTAATCTTCACAATATTTCCCATGTTAATGCAGCAGTTTGTGCTCCAGAGCTGCTCTTCTTACTGTAACTGGTAGTAACCACAGTTGGCCATTTTGGAGACTATGGAGAGCTGTCTTTGGTCACCCAGTCACCCAGCATGTATACAAGTTTAGACATTTTCTCTCTCCATTCTTGCCAGTCATATGTCACACATCTGTGCTTCGTGTACATGGATCGGTATACTAGATGAATGCACTCCTACACTGACAAGAACATCCACATAACAGCCCACATGCACCCAGGAAGCCAGGAGTGCAAACTTTTATAAAGTGATAGTCACCTAATGTATGTACACAACCAAGCAACAAGCCAAGAAACTTTTGGGATGAAATGAACCCCGAATTATTTATATAACTACTGGTCGCATGAATATTCAGTGATACTATTCAAAAGGGGCGGAGCTGTGACAACCACTCACTCTGTGGAATCTGTAAGTGTATCAGAAGTTGAGTCTCCTGCATGTGAAATATTAAAGTGAAACTTCATCTTGTAACTACTTATAATTATTATACAATTGCCGTAATATGACCGCGGCCCGTTAATACCCGTCCCAGGGTGCCCGATGTTACCTACAGTATAGAAAAATGAATACTGAATTTTGTTTCCTATGGGGTTATTTTTTTATTTTATTTTAGCCTACTTCACATAAAGTAATAAAATATGTGCCCCCCACCCTCCTCAGATAGACGGCCAACTAGTGGTCAACCGAACAGAGGATTTATGGGGTTCATACGGAGCCCACCGCAGAGTGTAAACTCCCGGCATTGCCTGACAGTGTGGCCTCCAGGTTTTACACATCATCCGGCCTGACAAGTGGCCCTTTAATGATGACAGCGCAGGTTTACTGTACATGTCATAAATCCCACGCCTTCCAGACACGCACCCTCCGAGCCCCCGCGCCGCCGGGATATTTATCTTATAAGAAGTAAATATTTTGTCCATCATTGAGCTGTGGGCGACACGATCATGTCCTGGATATTTACATACAAAGCGGTTTTCCAGCCCCGGTGACTCATGGGTTACCCCATTACATGAAGTGTCAACTTCCAGATTTTCATAGCCCCCTGAGCCCGGAGACCCTCTCCCCCACACCACCCACTGAGAACAGTACAACAGCCACAGGAACCTCTTCACTAGACGCAGCCGGACAGTCCTGTATACTTCAAGCTCTAGAAAACCAGAACTCGCCCTCCGCTTCTCTTTGCGCAGTAGACGGCGTGATGATTTTAAGGAGATTGGTTATTAAAGGGCTTGTCCAATATTTACAATCCCTTTTGTTAGTTAAAGGGGTCCCCGACTATAAGCAGATCACAGCTTGTCCTACCCTGACTGTGGCGGAATCCAGAAACATGGGTTAAATCCTCCTGCAGCGCCACCACAGGTGAAATAAAGCATTACATGGTGCGCACTGAAATCAATGGTCAATCGGTCTACGGACATACTGGCTCCTTCAGAGAGGGAGATCCAAATAATAAGGCCCAGTTCACACATTTTTTTTACACTAATTTTGACGCGGAAACTGCGTCGGAATCAGCGATGAAACCGCCTTCCATTTCTGCAGCGGCTTTTAGCTGCTTACGGTAAAAAAAAACATCATGCTCTTTCTTGCTGCGGTTCCGCCTCTGACCTCCCATTGAAAGCAATGAGAGGCAGAGAAAGCGTATGTTGTGATGTTTTTAACCCGCAGCGCTTAAGGGCCGCGGGCGAAAAATGCAGTGAAAAACTGTGGCGCGAAAGTGCAGGCAAGTAAAATCTGCCTCAAAATCCCTGAAGGAATTTTGAGGCAGATTTTTCAGCCTGCAAAAAAAACTCTGTGTGAACAGGGCCTAATCCTTACATAACAATGAATGTTTCTTATTAAACTGAAGTGCGGAGTGCAGTCATTGTCGGCCATTTTGGTGAGCTGCAGTGAGCTCTGTGCAGTCACGCAGTCACCCATCACGTATAAACAGACACCTCCCTGCTCTCCTCCTCTCTTCTGCTTTCTCACTATCTGTCATTCTAATGTATATTACTCCCTGCATCTGGATTGGTACACAAGGGACAGGCATGTATGTATACACTAGTCATAAATGTCCACATGACAGCCCACATGAATCTTGGGAGATGAGAATGCAAAGTCCTCCTCTTAGGGTTACTGCTTAGGATAATGTAGCCCTCAGGTAACAATGCTGGACCGGCTTGGACAATAAATACCAGCTGGCGGCTCGGACCCAGAATGAAAATATATATATATTTATCTATTTATCTATCTATTTATTTATTTATTTATTTATCTATTTATTTATTTATTTATTTAATTATCTATTTATTTATTTATTTATTTATTTATCTATTTATTTATTTATTTATCTATTTATTTATTTGTTTCTTTTTCATATTGTCTTTATTGCTGCAGGGTTGAATGGGTTGGGGAGAGCAGCAGGGGCCTATTGTCTTCCTCCCAGATTGTAACACATTTCCTCCATTTTATCCAGGTACAAGAACTCTAGATTGTAAGCTCCTTGGGCAAGATCCCTGTATCTTTCTGCAGCAGGATAAGGGTATGTTCACACGAGGGCGTCCGTTACGGCTGAAATTACGGGGATGTTTCAGCCTGAAAACATCCCCGTAATTTCAGCCGTACCGGCATGTGCAGGTCACTTCTTCTACGCGGGCGTCTATTTACGCGCCGTCATTTGACAGCGGCGCGTAAATATACGCCTCGTGTGAACAGACAAACGTCTGCCCATTGCTTTCAATGGGCAGATGTTTGTCAGCGCTATTGAGGCGCTATTTTCAGACGTAATTCGGGGCAAAAACGCCCGAATTACGTCCGTAAATAGGCCGTGTGAACATACCCTAAGGGTATGTGCACACACACTAATTACGTCCGTAATTTACGGATGTATTTCGGCCGCAAGTTCCGGACCGAACACAGTGCAGGGAGCCGGGGTCCTAGTATCATAGTTATGTACGACGCTAGGAGTCCCTGCCTCGCTGCAGGACAACTGTCCCGTTCTGTAATCATGTTTTCAGTACGGGACAGTAGTTCCACGGAGAGGCAGGGACTCCTAGCATCGTACATAAGTATGATGCTTGGAGCCCGGCTCCGTGCACTGTGTTCGGTCCACTACTTGCGGCCAAAATACGTCCGTAAATTACGGACGTAATTAGTGTGTGTGCACATGCCCTAATAGACATGGGCCAGGATCACATTCTCACGAGTTTGTATATTTGCCATTAAAGCTCTGCAGAAAATTCCTGGAAATCACATTTTTGCGGGACAGGGAAGATGAAGTCCAGAGTGCGCTACGGCTGATCCATGTAGTGACAGATCTTAGCGGGGAATAGACTGATCCAGCGCCGCACGCCCTGACATTGTCTCTCCTTCCTCTGACAGGTTCAGGATGTGCCAGAATATTGTCATTCTACTCCCTATAATCATCACTGATCGCTTGGATGTTCAGCAAAGATTGTGCAATGATTGGTTCCACCACAGGAGGGCGCCAGAACACTTAACTTCTTATTAAACACGTTAGAATGTAGCAGAGCTGTTCACATCACGAAGCCCAAAATCAGGATTCAATTAAAAATCCAGCTCTGCTACATCTGTGAAACGCACGGTCCAACGTATTCACACTGTCTGCTGAGACGTCTGGTTCTGGAGAACAGAAAGAGTCCGGGAGGATATACATTATCCCTCTACCTCCTGACAGATACACATTATATATTTTGCAGATTATTACACCACTGACCTCTCTACAGATCTGCAGAAAATCGCTCCTCTACCTCCTGACAGATACATAGTGATATATCCTGCAGATTATTACACCACTGACCTCTCCAGAGATCTGCAGAACATTGCTCCTCTACCTCCTGACAGATACATAGTGATATATCCTGCAGATTATTACACCACTGACCTCTCTACAGATCTGCAGAAAATCGCTCCTCTACCTCCTGACAGATACATAGTGATATATCCTGCAGATTATTACACCACTGACCTCTCCAGAGATCTGCAGAACATTGCTCCTCTACCTCCTGACAGATACACATTATATATTCTGCAGATTATTACACCACTGACCTCTCTACAGATCTGCAGAACATTGCTCCTCTACCTCCTGACAGATACATAGTGATATATCCTGCAGATTATTACACCACTGACCTCTCTACAGATCTGCAGAACATTGCTCCTCTACCTCCTGACAGATACATAGTGATATATCCTGCAGATTATTACACCACTGACCTCTCTACAGATCTGCAGAACATTGCTCCTCTACCTCCTGACAGATACATAGTGATATATTCTACAGATTATTACACCACTGACCTCTCTACAGATCTGCAGAACATCGCTCCTCTACCTCCTGACTGATACATAGTGATATATCCTGCAGATTATTACACCACTGACCTCTCTATAGATCCGCAGAACATTGCTCCTCTACCTCCTGACTGATACATAGTGATATATCCTGCAAATTATTACACCACTGACCTCTCTACAGATCTGCAGAACATTGCTCCTCTACCTCCTGACACACATAGTGATATATCCTGCAGATTATTACACCACTGACCTCTCTAGAGATCTGCAGAACATTGCTCCTCTACCTCCAGACAGATACATAGTGATATATCCTGCAGATTATTACACCACTGACCTCTCTACAGATCTGCAGAACATTGCTCCTCTACCTCCTGACAGATACACATTATATATTCTGCAGATTATTACACCACTGACCTCTCCAGAGATCTGCAGAACATTGCTCCTCTACCTCCTGACAGATATACATTATATATTCTGCAGATTATTACACCACTGACCTCTCTACAGATCTGCAGAACATTGCTCCTCTACCTCCTGACAGATACATAGTGATATATCCTGCAGATTATTACACCACTGACCTCTCTACAGATCTGCAGAACATTGCTCCTCTACCTCCTGACAGATACATAGTGATATATTCTACAGATTATTACACCACTGACCTCTCTACAGATCTGCAGAACATCGCTCCTCTACCTCCTGACTGATACATAGTGATATATCCTGCAGATTATTACACCACTGACCTCTCTATAGATCCGCAGAACATTGCTCCTCTACCTCCTGACTGATACATAGTGATATATCCTGCAAATTATTACACCACTGACCTCTCTACAGATCTGCAGAACATTGCTCCTCTACCTCCTGACACACATAGTGATATATCCTGCAGATTATTACACCACTGACCTCTCTAGAGATCTGCAGAACATTGCTCCTCTACCTCCAGACAGATACATAGTGATATATCCTGCAGATTATTACACCACTGACCTCTCTACAGATCTGCAGAACATTGCTCCTCTACCTCCTGACAGATACATAGTGATATATCCTGCAGATTATTACACCACTGACCTCTCTACAGATCTGCAGAGCATTGCTCCTCTACCTTCTGACAGATACATAGTGATATATTCAGCAGATTATTACACCACTGACCTCTCTACAGATCTGCAGAACATTGCTCCTCTACCTCCTGACAGATACATAGTGATATATGCTGCAGATTATTACACCACTGACCTCTACAGATCTGCAGAACATTGTTCCTCTACCTCCTGACAGATACATAGTGATATATCCTGCAGATTATTACACCACTGACCTCTCTATTGATCTGCAGAACATTGCTCCTCTACCTCCTGACAGCTACATAGTGATATATCCTGCAGATTATTTCACCACTGAACTCTCTAGGGATCTGCAGAACATTGCTCCTCTACCTCCTGACAGATACATAGTGATATATCCTGCAGATTATTACACCACTGACCTCTCTACAGATCTGCAGAACATTGCTCCTCTACCTCCTGACAGATACATAGTGATATATCCTGCAGATTATTACACCACTGACCTCTCTACAGATCTGCAGAACATTGCTCCTCTACCTCCTGACAGATACATAGTGATATATCCTGCAGATTATTACACCACTGACCTCTAGAGATCTGCAGAACATTGCTCCTCTACCTCCTGACAGATACATAGTGATATATTCAGCAGATTATTACACCACTGACCTCTCTACAGATCTGCAGAACATTGCTCCTCTACCTCCTGACAGATACATAGTGATATATGCTGCAGATTATTACACCACTGACCTCTACAGATCTGCAGAACATTGCTCCTCTACCTCCTGACAGATACATAGTGATATATCCTGCAGATTATTACACCACTGACCTCTAGAGATCTGCAGAACATTGCTCCTCTACCTCCTGACAGATACATAGTGATATATCCTGCAGATTATTACACCACTGACCTCTCTACAGATCTGCAGAACATTGCTCCTCTACCTCCTGACAGATCCATTGTGATATATTCTGCAGAGCATTGCTCCTCTACCTCCTGATATATACATAGTGATAGATTCTGCAGATTATTACACCACTGACCTCTCTAGAGATCTGCAGAACATTTCTCCTCTACCTCCTGACAGATGCATAGTGATATATCCTGCAGATTATTACACCACTGACCGCTCTACAGATCTGCAGAACATTGCTCCTCTACCTCCTGACAGATACATAGTGATATATTCAGCAGATTATTACACCACGGACCTCTCTACAGATCTGCAGAACATTGCTCCTCTACCTCCTGACAGATACATAGTGATATATGCTGCAGATTATTACACCACTGACCTCTACAGATCTGCAGAACATTGCTCATCTACCTCCTGACAGATACATAGTGATATATCCTGCAGATTATTACACCACTGACCTCTCTACAGATCTGCAGAACATTGCTCCTCTACCTCCTGACAGATACATAGTGATATATTCTGCAGATTATTACACCACTGACACCTCTAGAGAGCTGCAGAACATTGCTCCTCTACCTCCTGACAGATACATAGTGATATATCCTGCAGATTATTACACCACTGACCTCTCTACAGATCTGCAGAACATTGCTCCTCTACCTCCTGACAGATACATAGCGATATATCCTGCAGATTATTACACCACTGACCTCTCTACAGATCTGCCGAACATTGCTCCTCTACCTCCTGACAGATACATAGTGATATATCCTGCAGATTATTACACCACTGACCTCTCTACAGATCTGCAGAACATTGCTCCTCTACCTCCTGACAGATACATAGTGATATATCCTGCAGATTATTACACCACTGACCTCTCTACAGATCTGCAGAACATTGCTCCTCTACCTCCTGATATATACATAGTGATAGATTCTGCAGATTATTACACCACTGACCTCTCTAGAGATCTGCAGAACATCGCTCCTCTACCTCCTGACAGATGCATAGTGATATATCCTGCAGATTATTACACCACTGACCTCTCCAGAGATCTGCAGAACATTGCTCCTCTACCTCCTGACAGATACATAGTGATATATCCTGCAGATTATTACACCACTGACCTCTCTAGAGATCTGCAGAACATTGCTCCTCTACCTCCTGACAGATACATAGTGATATATTCTGCAGATTATTACACCACTGACCTCTCTACAGATCTGCAGAACATTGCTCCTCTACCGCCTGACAGATACATAGTGATATATCCTGCAGACTATTACACCACTGACCTCTCTACAGATCTGCAGAACATTGCTCCTCTACCTCCTGACAGATACATAGTGATATATCCTGCAGATTATTACACCACTGACCACTCTACAGATCTGCAGAACATTGCTCCTCTACCTCCTGACAGATGCATAGTGATATATCCTGCAGATTATTACACCACTGACCACTCTACAGATCTGCAGAACATCGCTCCTCTACCTACTGACAGATACAGAGTGATATATCCTGCAGATTATTACACCACTGACCTCTCTACAGATCTGCAGAACATTGCTCCTCTACCTGCTGACAGATACATAGTGATATATCCTGCAGATTATTACACCACTGACCTCTCTACAGATCTGCAGAACATTGCTCCTCCACCTCCTGACAGATACATAGTGATATATCCTGCAGATTATTACACCACTGACCTCTCTACAGATCTGCAGAACATCGCTCCTCTACCTCCTGACAGATACATAGTGATATATCCTGCAGATTATTACACCACTGACCTCTCTACAGATCTGCAGAACATTGCTCCTCTACCTCCTGACAGATACATAGTGATATATCCTGTAGATTACACCACTGACCTCTCTACAGATCTACAGAACATTGCTCCTCTACCTCCTGACAGATACATAGTGATATATCCTGCAGATTATTACACCACTGACCTCTCTACAGATCTGCAGAACATTGCTCCTCTACCTCCTGATAGATACATAGTGATATATCCTGCAGATTATTACACCACTGACCTCTCCACAGATCTGCAGAACATCGCTCCTCCACCTCCTGACAGATACATAGTGATATATCCTGTAGATTACACCACTGACCTCTCTACAGATCTACAGAACATTGCTCCTCTACCTCCTGACAGATACATAGTGATATATCCTGCAGATTATTACACCACTGACCTCTCTAGAGATCTGCAGAACATTGCTCCTCCACCTCCTGACAGATACATAATGATATATCCTGCAGATTATTACACCACTGACCTCTCTACAGATCTGCAGAACATTGCTCTGTTTTTCTAGAAACTTATGACTGAGGTCTCGTTTGCAGTTCTCATCCTTCTGCAGATCTCGCTGGCACCACAGAGGTTACAGGATCAGCCGATTTTTTAAGGAAGTTAAAATCAGAAGGAAATAAAACATTTAACTGGTTAAAACCACCAAAAGTGACGCTTATAATGTGATTTACAAGAATAAAGTTTCTGTTTAATTTAAACGGAGAATGAGGAATAAAATGGCGCAAGAATAAAAGATACATAAAATGAACAGACGTTTCTGAATGCAACAAAACGGAGACGAAACGGAGGTCACATGATCAGTCATATATTGACGTGAAATTATTGTATTTATTATATTTTGTGTTAAAATCGCCTACCATTTGTAAGATCTCTGCTTGCTGTCAGTAAATGGGATCATTCTTGTTCACATTCAGAGGCTGAGAATCCATCCTGACCTAATACGTCTGCTGCATAACTTAGCTCACGTGAGATTGTCTAGACGATGCAACTGAAACAAACCCTCCGCTGTGAACAGGACTAGGTCTGGGCAGGTTCTCAACCTATTTTCATTCACAGCAAGCAGAGATCTCTAATATGGTGAGGGTTTGAAACACAACGTCTATTAGAAAGTTGCAGAACTTTTCATTCTACAATGATTAGGCTTTATTTACAGACACCGGCCCTTTAATTACAGTCAGGCCTAGACCTAATAGAAGCCTCTGCACCTTTTATAAACGTTATCACTATTATTAATGCCACGGACATTTGACAATGACACCTGTGGGTGCTGAGAAGGGAGACGGGGCAAGTTCGATGTCTTGACGTAGTGTGACATAGCAGTCACGTGACTTTTTTGCAAATTCAATTCAAATAACCCCATCCTTACACCATGTTAATATTTGAGGTGATTTCTCCATATTATCTGAGGTGGAGGATGGAGGAATACACCGGGCCTCATATAAAACCTGTCTCAATGTACAATGGCCTTGTTGTCCATTGCAACCAATCAGAGTCCATGTTTCATCTGTCCAATACTGTTTAAAAAATGAAAGCAGAACGCTGATTGGTTGACATCAATGCCCAATTGGAGAGATTGCACATTAAAGGAGGTGTTCATAGCAACCAATCAAAATGCTGCTTTTTCCTTAGCTAGACATGAGAGCGGGGATGGGATTGGTTGCTAGGGGCAGGCCTCCTCTTTTTCTTTGATCTTCTATTGATAGATATCCCCAGCACTGCGTGGTGTGATAATAGGAGCCGTTTTACATTTCTGAGGTAAATTATCCGGAAATCCCGGTATTACTGTCCTATATATGTGTTATATGTCAGATATCAGACGTTGCCTGCTACTAAATGTGGTGTTTAATTATATAATATTATATCAAATTAAGTGACACTATATACCTTACATATACATTATATATTACATTTTAGATTTTATTTGAAGTAAGAATATTTTTAGATCTTCTCCAGGGGATAAATATTTTTATTTTGAAGTAAACGATCATATTACATTGAATTATGCTTTACTATTATGTTTGTTGTATTCAATTACCCTACACTATATTATATAACATTATACTATATAATGACATTATATTTGAGAGATGAGTGTAAGGCCCTGTTCACACCTGCGTCGGGTCTTTCCATTGTTCTGCTCTGTCAAAGGAACGGAACAACGTAATAACCGGAAGCGCCGATTCAGTTGCAACATAGTGGACACCACCGGCAGCCGACCGAAACCATTGGTTTTAATGGGTTTCGTCGGGTTTCCGTTGAGGTGTTCGGGTTTTACCGGAAACAATAGCGCAACTTTAAAGGATCTGCCAGACACAGCTTCTGTGTCGACACCCGTGGGTAATCAGTCTGCACCTGCTCCTAAGTCTGATTGTAAAGGATCTGCCAGGCACTGCTTCGGGGTTAACTCCCAGAATTAATCAGTCAACACCTGAGTGTACATCCCTGAGACAGACACCAGCTTCCTCCACTCAGGCTGGCAGGCTTAGGAGTGGGAGAGCCTATCGTAACCTGGCCAGACTCAGCTAGCTCCCGCCCTCGGTCTATTTAAGCCTGCTCTTCCTGTCCATCTGTGCTTGTGAATTACTTTCCTTGAGGTTTCCTGGCCCAGCTACAGCTCCTGCTATTTTTGATCCTGCTCCATACAGACCACGGCTTACCGACTACTCTTCTGCTTTTCGCTTTGTACCTCGCACTCTCCTGGCTTGACTCGGCTCGTTCACTACTCTGTTGCTCACGGTGTTTCCGCGAGCAACTGCCCATTTCCCTTGCTTGTATTCCCTTGTTTGTTTGTCGTGTTTGTCATGCACTTACTGAGCGCAGGGACCGCCGCCCAGTTGTACCCCGTCGCCTAGGGCGGGTCGTTGCAAGTAGGCAGGGACAGAGTGGCGGGTAGATTAGGGCTCACTTGTCCGTTTCCCTACCCCCCCCCCACTATTACAAATTCACAAGCCCTATACCTAGTCTACCCTGGTCCCTGACACCATTATGGAACCCCGTGAAACCCTGGCTCAGCAAATGCAGGGTCTCTCCCTACAGGTCCAGGCCCTGGCTCAGAGGGTCAACCAGCCTGATGCTACCTTGGTAGTTCCCCTCACCGCACCCCTTGAACCCCACCTCAAGTTGCCCGACCGGTTCTCAGGTGACCGGAGGGCTTTTCTCTCCTTTCGGGAGAGTTGTAGGCTTTACTTTCGCTTAAAGCCTCACTCCTCAGGTTCTGAGAGCCAGCGGGTGGGTATAATTATGTCCCGGCTCCAGGAAGGGCCCCAAGAGTGGGCCTTCTCCTTGGCTCCTGGCGCCCCTGAACTTTCCTCCGTTGATCGTTTCTTTTCTGCCCTCGGACTTATTTATGACGAGACTGACAGAACTGCCTTTGCCGAGAGTCAGCTGGTGACCTTACGTCAGGGTAAGAGACCTGTTGAGGAGTATTGCTCTGACTTTAGGAAGTGGTGCGTAGCTTCTCGGTGGAATGACCCTGCCTTAAGGTGCCAGTTTAGGTTGGGTCTGTCGAATGCCCTGAAAGACCTGCTAGTTAGTTATCCCTCTTCTGACTCCTTAGACCAGGTTATGGCTTTAGTGGTACGACTTGACCGACGTCTCAGGGAACGACAACGTGAACGTTTATGTGTTTTTTCCTCCGACTCCCCCATGATGCCTCCCGAAGTCCCGTTGCTTCGTTTCTCCCCTAAAGACTCAGAAATACCTATGCAACTCGGGGCTTCCGTGTCCCCTCAACAACGTAGAGAATTCCGCAGGAAGAATGGTCTCTGCTTCTACTGTGGGGATGTCAAGCATCAAGTAAACAACTGTCCCAAGCGTAAGAATGCTGTCAGAGAGCTCCCGCGTCTAAGTGATCATCGGGGAGGTCACTTGGGCGCACAGGTATTTCCCGTAAATATGAAACGTACTAAGATATTGCTTCCCTTTCAGGTCTCTTTTGGTGGTAGGTCTGCTACCGGCAGTGCCTTCGTGGATTCAGGGTCCTCTACTAATATCATGTCTGTGGAATTTGCTATGTCTCTCGCTATGCCTCTGATTGATTTGCCTAAACCTGTTCCGGTAGTGGGTATCGACTCCACTCCTCTTGCTAATGGTTATTTTACACAGCATACCCCTGTTTTTGAACTCCTTGTTGGCTCCATGCATTTGGAGCAATGCTCTGTACTATTGATGCAGGGATTATCGTACGATTTGGTTCTAGGTCTTCCCTGGTTGCAGTTGCATAATCCTACGTTTGACTGGAATACTGGGGAGCTAACCAAATGGGGTAATGAATGTTGTACGTCATGTTTTTCTGTTAATTCTATTTCTCCCCCTAAGGAGGTGAATACGCTACCCGAGTTTGTTCAGGACTTCGCTGATGTTTTCTCTAAAGAGGCCTCCGAAGTATTACCGCCTCATAGAGAATACGATTGCGCTATCGAATTGGTACCAGGAGCTAAGCTTCCTAAGGGTAGGATATTTAACCTTTCTTGTCCCGAACGTGAAGCCATGAGGGAGTATATCCAGGAATCCCTGGCCAAGGGTTACATTCGTCCCTCTTCTTCTCCGGTAGGTGCTGGCTTCTTCTTCGTAGGGAAGAAGGATGGGGGTCTTAGGCCATGCATTGACTACCGTGGCCTGAATAAGGTCACGGTAAGGAACCAGTATCCCCTTCCTTTGATTCCTGATCTCTTTAATCAGGTTCAGGGGGCCCAATGGTTCTCTAAATTGGATCTACGGGGGGCGTATAACCTTATTCGCATCAAAGAGGGGGATGAGTGGAAGACTGCGTTTAACACGCCCGAAGGCCATTTCGAATACCTCGTCATGCCCTTTGGGTTGTGCAATGCCCCTGCGGTCTTCCAGAACTTCATAAATGAGATTTTGAGAAATTACCTGGGGATATTTCTTGTAGTGTACCTTGATGACATATTGGTGTTTTCCAGGGACTGGTCCTCCCACATAGAGCATGTCAGGAAAGTGCTCCAGGTCCTTCGAGAAAACAAACTGTTTGCCAAAATCGAAAAATGTGTATTTGGGGTACAGGAGATACCATTTTTAGGTCAAATCCTCACTCCTCATGAATTCCGCATGGACCCTGCCAAGGTTCAGGCTGTGGCTGAATGGGTCCAACCTGCCTCCCTGAAAGCGCTACAGTGTTTTTTGGGGTTCGCTAACTATTACAGGAGATTTATTGCTAACTTCTCGGTCGTCGCTAAGCCTCTTACGGACCTCACTCGCAAGGGTGCTGATGTCCTCCATTGGCCCCCTGAGGCCGTCCAGGCTTTTGAGACCCTCAAGAAGTGCTTTATCTCGGCCCCCGTGCTGGTTCAGCCCAACCAAAGGGAGCCATTTATTGTGGAGGTTGACGCGTCCGAGGTGGGAGTGGGGGCCGTCTTGTCCCAGGGTACCAGCTCCCTCACCCATCTCCGCCCCTGTGCTTACTTTTCTAGGAAGTTTTCGCCCACGGAGTGTAACTATGATATTGGCAACCGCGAACTTTTAGCCATTAAATGGGCATTTGAAGAGTGGCGCCACTTCCTGGAGGGGGCTAGGCACCAGGTAACGGTCCTTACCGACCACAAGAATCTGGTTTTCCTAGAATCTGCCCGGAGGCTAAACCCGAGACAAGCTCGATGGGCGTTGTTTTTTACCAGATTCAATTTTTTGGTTACCTATAGGGCCGGGTCTAAAAATATTAAGGCGGATGCACTGTCGCGTAGCTTCATGGCCAGCCCTCCTTCGGAGGAAGATCCTGTTTGTATTTTGCCTCCAGGTATAGTCATTTCCTCTATCGAGTCCGATTTAGTCTCTGAAATTGCTGCTGATCAAGGTTCAGCTCCTGGGAACCTTCCTGAGAACAAGCTGTTTGTTCCCCTGCAATTCCGGCTAAGGGTACTTAGGGAAAATCACGACTCCGCACTATCTGGCCATCCAGGCATCCTGGGTACCAAACACCTCATTACCAGAAATTATTGGTGGCCTGGTTTGCCTAAAGACGTTAAGGCCTACGTCGCCGCCTGTGAGGTTTGTGCCAGGTCCAAGACTCCCAGGTCCCGACCAGCGGGCTTACTGCGTTCGTTGCCCATTCCCCAGAGACCTTGGACACATATCTCCATGGATTTTATCACCGATTTGCCTCCATCCCAAGGCAAGTCGGTGGTGTGGGTGGTGGTAGACCGCTTCAGTAAAATGTGCCACTTTGTGCCCCTCAAGAAACTACCCAACGCCAAGACGTTGGCTACCTTGTTTATCAAACACATCCTGCGTCTCCATGGGGTCCCCGTCAATATTGTTTCTGACAGAGGGGTACAATTTGTTTCATTGTTTTGGAGAGCCTTCTGTAATAAGTTGGGGATTGATCTGTCCTTCTCCTCTGCTTTCCATCCTGAAACCAATGGCCAAACGGAGAGGACTAATCAGTCTCTAGAACAATACTTAAGATGTTTTGTCTCTGACTGTCAATTTGATTGGGTTTCTTTCATTCCCCTCGCCGAATTTTCCCTTAATAACCGGGTCAGTAACTCGTCAGGGGTCTCTCCCTTTTTCTGTAATTTTGGGTTTAATCCACGGTTCTCCTCCGTTTCACCTGGTTGTTCCAACAATCCCGAGGTGGAGGTCGTTCATCGGGATCTGTGCACAGTCTGGGCCCAGGTTCAGAAGAACCTAGAGGCGTCCCAGAGCATACAGAAGGCTCAGGCCGATAGAAGACGTTCTGCTAACCCCCTGTTTGTGGTCGGGGATCTGGTGTGGTTGTCATCCAGGAACTTGCGTCTCAAGGTTCCGTCCAAAAAGTTTGCTCCCCGGTTTATTGGGCCGTATAAGGTCATTGAGGTCCTCAGTCCTGTCTCTTTCCGGCTGGAGTTACCCCCGTCTTTTCGTATACACAACGTGTTTCATGCCTCCCTCCTGAAACGCTGCTCCCCGTCCTTGGCCCCCTCGAGGAAACCTCCTGTTCCCGTCCTCACCCCTGAGGGGGTGGAATTTGAGGTGGCCAGGATCGTGGACAGCAAGATGGTCCAAGGCTCCCTCCAGTACCTGGTCCATTGGAGAGGATACGGGCCCGAGGAGAGGACTTGGGTACCCGCCCGGGATGTTCACGCTGGGGTATTGGTCAGGAGGTTCCACCTGCGTTTCCCCAGTAAGCCAGGTCCACTTAGAAAGGGTCCGGTGGCCCCTCATAAAAGGGGGGGTACTGTAAAGGATCTGCCAGGCACTGCTTCGGGGTTAACTCCCAGAATTAATCAGTCAACACCTGAGTGTACATCCCTGAGACAGACACCAGCTTCCTCCACTCAGGCTGGCAGGCTTAGGAGTGGGAGAGCCTATCGCAACCTGGCCAGACTCAGCTAGCTCCCGCCCTCGGTCTATTTAAGCCTGCTCTTCCTGTCCATCTGTGCTTGTGAATTTCTTTCCTTGAGGTTTCCTGGCCCAGCTACAGCTCCTGCTATTTTTGATCCTGCTCCATACAGACCACGGCTTACCGACTACTCTTCTGCTTTTCGCTTTGTACCTCGCACTCTCCTGGCTTGACTCGGCTCGTTCACTACTCTGTTGCTCACGGTGTTTCCGCGAGCAACTGCCCATTTCCCTTGCTTGTATTCCCTTGTTTGTTTGTCGTGTTTGTCATGCACTTACTGAGCGCAGGGACCGCCGCCCAGTTGTACCCCGTCGCCTAGGGCGGGTCGTTGCAAGTAGGCAGGGACAGAGTGGCGGGTAGATTAGGGCTCACTTGTCCGTTTCCCTACCCCCCCCCACTATTACACTGATAGAGTGACTCGATCTGCTACCAGTCAGGTTGGGAGGCTCAGGAGTGGGAGAGCCTATCACAGCCTGGCCAGACGGTTCTAGCTCCCGCCCTCGGTCTATTTATACCTTCATTTTCTTCTTGTCTTTGCCTGTGATTCTTTCCTGTTTCCTGGCTCTGCTGCTCCTGCTATGATTATTGACCTTGCTTCATATTGACCCTGGCTTACTGACTACTCTCCTGTTCTGCGATTTGTACCTCGTGCACTCCTGGTTTGACTCGGCTTGTTCACTACTCTTGTTGCTCACTGTGTTGCCGTGGGCAACTGCCCCATTTCCCTTAGCTTCTGTGTACCCTTGTCTGTTTGTCTGTCGTGCACATATTGAGCATAGGGACCGTCGCCTAGGATGGGCCGTTGCAAGTAGGCAAGGACTGAGTGGCGGGTAGATTAGTGCTCACCTGTCTGTCTCCCTACCCCGTCATTACAGCAGCATGCTGCACTATTGTTTCTCGTAATTTTGGCCGGATCTACGAAGGAGGCCCCTAACGGAGCCTCCAACACTGGTGTGAACGAGGCCTTATCAGATATTGTCCAGGAATAATCATGACATTATTATTGTTATCATTTATTACCTAAATGATCTCATTCAATAATATTGTATTACATTAGATTATACTATTATGTCACATTTTATTTAGATTATAGAGTTTTATAAGCCAGTGGGATCCTCTCCTGTAGAGTGTAAGCTCTTATGGTCAGCAGGGTCCTCTCTCCTGTAGAGTGTAAGCTCTTATGGTCAGCAGGGTCCTCTCTCCTGTAGAGTGTAAGCTCTTATGGTCAGCAGGGTCCTCTCTCCTGTAGAGTGTAAGCTCTTATGGTCAGCAGTGTCCTCTCTCCTGTAGAGTGTAAGCTCTTATGATCAGCGGTGTCCTCTCTCCTGTAGAGTGTAAGCTCTTATGGTCAGCGGGGTCCTCTCTCCTGTAGAGTGTAAGCTCTTATGGTCAGCAGTGTCCTCTCTCTGTCCTCTCTCCTGTAGAGTGTAAGCTCTTATGGTCAGCAGTGTCTCTCCTGTAGAGTGTAAGCTCTTATGGTCAGCAGGGTCCTCTCTCCTGTAGAGTGTAAGCTCTTATGGTCAGCAGTGTCCTCTCTCCTGTAGAGTGTAAGCTCTTATGGTCAGCGGGGTCCTCTCTCCTGTAGAGTGTAAGCTCTTATGATCAGCGGGGTCCTCTCTCCTGTAGAGTGTAAGCTCTTATGGTCAGCAGGGTCCTCTCCTGTAGAGTGTAAGCTCTTATGGTCAGCAGTGTCCTCTCCTGTAGAGTGTAAGCTCTTATGATCAGCAGGGTCCCCTCTCCTGTAGAGTGTAAGCTCTTATGGTCAGCAGTGTCTCTCCTGTAGAGTGTAAGCTCTTATGGTCAGCAGTGTCCGCACTCCTGTAGAGTGTAAGCTCTTATGGTCAGCAGTGTCCTCTCCTGTAGAGTGTAAGCTCTTATGATCAGCGGGGTCCTCTCTCCTGTAGAGTGTAAGCTCTTATGGTCAGCAGGGTCCTCTCTCCTATAGAGTGTAAGCTCTTATGGTCAGCAGGGTCCTCTCTCCTGTAGAGTGTAAGCTCTTATGGTCAGCAGTGTCCTCTCTCCTGTAGAGTGTAAGCTCTTATGGTCAGCAGTGTCCTCTCCTGTAGAGTGTAAGCTCTTATGGTCAGCAGTGTCCTCTCTCCTGTAGAGTGTAAGCTCTTATGGTCAGCAGTGTCCTCTCCTGTAGAGTGTAAGCTCTTATGATCAGCGGGGTCCTCTCTCCTGTAGAGTGTAAGCTCTTATGGTCAGCAGGGTCCTCTCTCCTGTAGAGTGTAAGCTCTTATGGTCAGCAGGGTCCTCTCTCCTGTAGAGTGTAAGCTCTTATGGTCAGCAGTGTCCTCTCCTGTAGAGTGTAAGCTCTTATGATCAGCGGGGTCCTCTCTCCTGTAGAGTGTAAGCTCTTATGGTCAGCAGGGTCCCCTGTCCTGTAGAGTGTAAGCTCTTATGGTCAGCAGTGTCCTCTCTCCTGTAGAGTGTAAGCTCTTATGGTCAGCAGTGTCCTCTCTCCTGTAGAGTGTAAGCTCTTATGATCAGCAGTGTCCTCTCTCCTGTAGAGTGTAAGCTCTTATGATCAGCAGTGTCCTCTCTCCTGTAGAGTGTAAGCTCTTATGATCAGCAGGGTCCTCCCTCCTGTAGAGTGTAAGCTCTTATGGTCAGCAGTGTCCTCTCTCCTGTAGAGTGTAAGCTCTTATGATCAGCAGGGTCCTCTCTCCTGTAGAGTGTAAGCTCTTATGATCAGCGGGGTCCTCTCTCCTGTAGAGTGTAAGCTCTTATGGTCAGCAGGGTCCCCTCTCCTGTAGAGTGTAAGCTCTTATGATCAGCAGTGTCCTCTCTCCTGTAGAGTGTAAGCTCTTATGATCAGCAGGGTCCTCTCTCCTGTAGAGTGTAAGCTCTTATGATCAGCAGGGTCCTCTCTCCTGTAGAGTGTAAGCTCTTATGATCAGCGGGGTCCTCTCTCCTGTAGAGTGTAAGCTCTTATGGTCAGCAGGGTCCCCTCTCCTGTAGAGTGTAAGCTCTTATGGTCAGCAGTGTCTTCTCTCCTGTAGAGTGTAAGCTCTTATGATCAGCGGTGTCCACTCTCCTGTAGAGTGTAAGCTCTTATGGTCAGCAGTGTCCTCTCTCCTGTAGAGTGTAAGCTGTTATGGTCAGCAGTGTCCTCTCTCCTGTAGAGTGTAAGCTCTTATGGTCAGCGGTGTCCTCTCTCCTGTAGAGTGTAAGCTCTTATGGTCAGCAGTGTCCTCTCTCCTGTAGAGTGTAAGCTCTTATGATCAGCGGTGTCCTCTCTCCTGTAGAGTGTAAGCTCTTATGGTCAGCTGTGTTCTCTCTCCTGTAGAGTGTAAGCTCTTATGATCAGCAGGGTCCCCTATCCTGTAGAGTGTAAGCTGTTATGGTCAGCAGTGTCCTCTCTCCTGTAGAGTGTAAGCTCTTATGGTCAGCGGTGTCCTCTCTCCTGTAGAGTGTAAGCTCTTATGGTCAGCAGTGTCTCTCCTGTAGAGTGTAAGCTCTTAGGGTATGTTCACACGGCCTATTTACGGACGTAATTCGGGCGTTTTTGCCCCGAATTACGTCTGAAAATAGCGCCTCAATAGCGCTGACAAACATCTGCCCATTGAAAGCAATGGGCAGACGTTTGTCTGTTCACACGAGGCGTATATTTACGCGCCGCTGTCAAATGACGGCGCGTAAATAGACGCCCGCGTCAAAGAAGTGACCTGTCACTTCTTTGGCCGTAATTAGAGCCGTTATTCATTGACTCCAATGAATAGCAGCGCTAATTACGGCCGTAATTGACGCGGCGTTCAAGCGCCTGCACATGCCGGTACGGCTGAAATTACGGGGATGTTTTCAGGCTGAAACATCCCCGTAATTTCAGCCGTTACGGACCCCCGCCGTGTGAACATACCCTTATAGTCAGCAGGGTCCTCTCTCCTGTAGAGTGTAAGCTCTTATGGTCAGCAGGGTCCTCTCTCCTGTAGAGTGTAAGCTCTTATGATCAGCAGTGTCCTCTCTCCTGTAGAGTGTAAGCTCTTATGGTCAGCAGGGTCCTCTCTCCTGTAGAGTGTGAGCTCTTATGGTCAGCAGTGTCTCTCCTGTAGAGTGTAAGCTCTTATGGTCAGCAGGGTCCTCTCTCCTGTAGAGTGTAAGCTCTTATGATCAGCAGTGTCCTCTCTCCTGTAGAGTGTAAGCTCTTATGGTCAGCAGGGTCCTCTCTCCTGTAGAGTGTGAGCTCTTATGGTCAGCAGTGTCTCTCCTGTAGAGTGTAAGCTCTTATGGTCAGCAGGGTCCTCTCTCCTGTAGAGTGTAAGCTCTTATGGTCAGCAGGGTCCTCTCTCCTGTAGAGTGTAAGCTCTTATGGTCAGCAGGGTCCTCTCTCCTGTAGAGTGTAAGCTCTTATGGTCAGCAGGGTCCTCTCTCCTGTAGAGTGTAAGCTCTTATGATCAGCAGTGTCCTCTCTCCTGTAGAGTGTAAGCTCTTATGGTCAGCAGGGTCCTCTCTCCTGTGGAGTGTAAGCTCTTATGGTCAGCAGGGTCCTCTCTCCTGTGGAGTGTAAGCTCTTATGGTCAGCAGGGTCCTCTCTCCTGTAGAGTGTAAGCTCTTATGATCAGCAGTGTCCTCTCCTGTAGAGTGTAAGCTCTTATGATCAGCAGGGTCCTCTCTCCTGTAGAGTGTAAGCTCTTATGGTCAGCAGTGTCTCTCCTGTAGAGTGTAAGCTCTTATAGTCAGCAGGGTCCTCTCTCCTGTAGAGTGTAAGCTCTTATGGTCAGCAGGGTCCACTCTCCTGTAGAGTGTAAGCTCTTATGATCAGCAGTGTCCTCTCTCCTGTAGAGTGTAAGCTCTTATGGTCAGCAGGGTCCTCTCTCCTGTAGAGTGTAAGCTCTTATGGTCAGCAGTGTCTCTCCTGTAGAGTGTAAGCTCTTATGGTCAGCAGGGTCCTCTCTCCTGTAGAGTGTAAGCTCTTATGGTCAGCAGGGTCCTCTCTCCTGTAGAGTGTAAGCTCTTATGGTCAGCAGGGTCCTCTCTCCTGTAGAGTGTAAGCTCTTATGGTCAGCAGGGTCCTCTCTCCTGTAGAGTGTAAGCTCTTATGATCAGCAGTGTCCTCTCTCCTGTAGAGTGTAAGCTCTTATGGTCAGCAGGGTCCTCTCTCCTGTGGAGTGTAAGCTCTTATGGTCAGCAGGGTCCTCTCTCCTGTGGAGTGTAAGCTCTTGTGGTCAGCAGGGTCCTCTCTCCTGTAGAGTGTAAGCTCTTATGGTCAGCAGTGTCCTCTCCTGTAGAGTGTAAGCTCTTATGGTCAGCAGGGTCCTCTCTCCTGTAGAGTGTAAGCTCTTATGGTCAGCAGGGTCCTCTCTCCTGTAGAGTGTAAGCTCTTATGATCAGCAGTGTCCTCTCTCCTGTAGAGTGTAAGCTCTTATGGTCAGCAGGGTCCTCTCTCCTGTGGAGTGTAAGCTCTTATGGTCAGCAGGGTCCTCTCTCCTGTGGAGTGTAAGCTCTTGTGGTCAGCAGGGTCCTCTCTCCTGTAGAGTGTAAGCTCTTATGGTCAGCAGTGTCCTCTCCTGTAGAGTGTAAGCTCTTATGGTCAGCAGTGTCCTCTCTCCTGTAGAGTTTAATTTTATTTTTATTACTTCCACAATATAAATACAGATGTTGTTATTATTATTTTTATTGCTGTTGTTATTATATTAGGCCACATTACACGTATATTTGATATATTACATTTGGTGGAGTACAGGGTAATCAATGTTTTTCGAGGGATAATTATGATATTATTATTACTATTTTATAATAAATCACCTTATTATATTTCATTTTATTACATTATATTTAGCAGGGTTATCAGATGTTCTCTACGGATAACTGATATTTTACTCATACAGGGTTTTTCACGATTGCACTTTTCTGCACCCATGTTACAATATCACATCTGCCGCAATACATGAAGTTACCCGTGAGAAACACAAGAAAAAAATCACAAACTTGTGTATTGTCAGTTGCGACACTGCAGCTGATGAAATCCTGAACTCAGCAGTTACACGAGATCGCAGTTCCTCGTATGACCTTCTATAATCCACAATGACAATTATCAATAGACACAGTGGGATATGTGTCTTTATATGAAGATAATTACAACCTACCTCTATTATCGCAATCATGTTCTTTTATATGTCCTAGTAGCCCCAGCGTCGGACTGGGATATCTTGGGACCAGCAGTGGAAATTATCCTGAGGGCCCACTCTCCAGCTATACAGTAAATGAGCATGTTCACTTTTAATTGTATCATAATCTTTGTTGTTATCATTGCACATATAGGCTATACTGTATCATCAATAAGATCTAATACGGTTTCTGTGAATCAACCTATAAGAAATATTTCCTAGTGGCAAGTGGTTAGCTCCAAAGTCACCTGATAATGAAGTCGTCTTCTGCTAGACCCTTTTGGGCCCATTATTGTGTCAAAGTCTGGGCCCCCCAGAGTATCACCTGGTTCTCTGGTGGGCCAGTCTGACCCTGAGCAGCCCCCCCCCCCCCCCAATTCAGAACCCCTGCTAGAAGCAGCTCTCTAGCGAACTAGGTCTGTCCATGCATTACACAGTCACCCACTGACTTATTCTGCCCAAAACAGCTGATCATTGGGGAGCCCCCTATCACCAGCTTATGATTGGGGGTCCCTTCTAAAACAAAAGTTTCAATAATGAATACATATCAGAACATTCACTATATTTAACCTAGAATAACATCTGCATTTTGGGGATCCGGCGTATCTAACTCTATCATGTAGGATCCAGTCTGCTGAGCCGCTGTATCTAATCCTATCATATGTGATACTATATGCTGGGCCATGTATCTAATCCTATTATGTGTGATACTGTCTGCTGGGCCTATGTATCTAATCCTATCATATGTGATACTATATGCTGGGCCATGTATCTAATCCTATCATGTGTGATACTGTCTGCTGAGCTGCTGTATCTAATCCTATCATGTGTGATACTGTCTGCTGAGCTGTGTATCTAATCCCATCATATGTGATAGTCTGCTGAGCTGTGTATCTAATCCCATCATATGTGATAGTCTGCTGAGCGGTGTATCTAATCCTATCATATGTGATACTGTCTGCTGAGCTGCTGTATCTAATCCTATCCTGTGTGATACTGTCTGCAGTGCCATATATCTAAGGCCCCATGCACACGAACGTGCTTTTGCAGCCGCAATTCCCCCGAAAATCCACGGGAGAATTGCGGCCCCATTCATTCCTATGGGGCCATGCACACGACCGTGGTTTTCACGGTCCGTGCATGGCCCCGGAGCCCAGACCGCAGAAAGAACGGGCAAGCCTTATTACGGCCGTGTTCTGCGGTCCAGGCTCATTGAAAATAATGGCCACGGCCATGCGCACAGCCCGCTATTTGCGGGCGGCTCGCGGCTGACACTCCGTGGCCGGCCAACCTGAAAATCAAGGCCGTGCACATGGCTACAGTCGTGTGCATGAGGCCTAAGGCCTCATGCACACGACCGTGTTTTTGCATCCGCAATTCCCCCGCAAATCCACGGGAGAATTGCGGACCCATTCATTTCTATGGGCCCATACACACTATCCGTGTTTTCACGGGTCTCCGCATGTCCGCACATCCGTGCCGCAGAAACTCAGGACATGTCTTATTACGGGCCGCAAATTCGATGCGGACATGCCAATAGAAGTCAATGGGCCCGTGGAAATTGCGGATACACCTCCGTATGTCATCCGCAGTTTGCGGATTTGCGGAAGTGTTGCTAGGCGACGAGCGGGAATGAGTTCTGTCGTCATCCTGTTTTACCTAGGCTTTTTTTTTTTTCATCCGCATTTTGCGGATTACATACGGATGAACTGCGGAGGACATACGGATGAACTGCGGATGACATTTCACGGAAAACACTCTCCTGGAATTTGCGGACCAGAAAAACACTACGGTCGTGTGCATGAGGCCTAAGACTATTATGTGTGATATTGTCTCAGAGAATCACAGAAAGCTACATTCTCCATCATGTAATGCCGTGTAACTAGATTTTTTTTCTGCAGTAAATGGTCCTATCGATATAGTCTTATAATCTGTATCTTATAACAAGCAGTTAAGGAGCTAAAAGTCTCTGTAAGATTTATTTTAAAAAAACAACAGATTTCCTGTCTGTTTTTTAAGGTGAAAAGATGCTTCCTCTGCATGTGGAGTAAGACGATGTAAACAGCTGTGACCCACCAGAAATATGAGAGGGTTGAGTAATTCAGCGTTTCACCGTTCAGATCCTACTGCACGGTGAGAGTATAAACCTATATAATGTTGCGGGTGGAGGGGACCTTATATCAGCTCAGTGATGTCCATGTAATATCATATCTCTCTGACCGCTCATTCAGTGTGTCATTTTCTGGTTCCACTTCTTCTCCTCTTCCCCTTGCTATCGGGGTTCCTCAGGGATCAGTCCTAGGTCCGCTCCTCTTTTCTCTCTACACAGCCCCTATTGGACAAACCATCAGCAGATTTGGCTTCCAGTACCATCTCTACGCTGATGACACCCAATTATATACCTCTTCCCGTGACATCACCCCTGCTCTAATACAGAACACCAGTGATTGTCTGTCCGCTGTCTCTAACATCATGTCCTCTCTCTATCTGAAACTGAGTCTTTCTAAAACTGAGCTCCTTGTGTTCCCACCATCTACTAACCTCCCTAATCCTGATGTCTCCATCTCTGTGTGTGGCACTATCATAACTCCTAAGCAGCACGCCCGCTGTCTCTATCATCACTCCTAAGCAGCACGCCCGCTGTCTCTATCATCACTCCTAAGCAGCACGCCCGCTGTCTCTATCATCACTCCTAAGCAGCACGCCCGCTGTCTCTATCATCACTCCTAAGCAGCACGCCCGCTGTCTCGGGGTTATTTTTGACTCAGATCTTTCCTTTACTCCTCACATACAATCACTTTCATGCTCCTGTCATTTTCACCTCAAAAACATCTCCAGAATCCGCTCTTTTCTTACGGAGGAAACTGCCAAAACTCTCATTGTTGCTCTGATTCACTCTCGTCTTGACTACTGTAACTCATTACTAGTCGGTCTTCCCCTCACTAAACTCTCCCCTCTCCAATCTATCCTCAATGCAGCAGCCAGACTCATCTTTATGACCAACCGCTACACCAACGCCTCTAATCTGTGCCAGTCACTGCACTGGTTGCCCATCCCCTTCCGAATAAAATTCAAACTTATTACTCTCACCCACAAAGCTCTCCACAGTGCTGCACCTCCTTACATCTCCTCCCTCATCTCTGTCCACCACCCTACTCGGGCTCTACGTTCTGCCAACGACCTTAGATTAAAATCCTCCATAATCCGAACCTCCCACTCCCGTCTCCAGGATTTCTCTCGTGCTGCACCCGTCCTCTGGAATGTGCTACCCCAGACAATCCGATTAATTCCCAATATCCACAGTTTTAAACGTGCCCTGAAAACACATCTATTTAGACAGGCCTATAACATTCCCTAATCTGTCTCCTTTCCATGGCCATCCTTTTAGATTAGTCATCAGGATAAGATTCCCTCACACTCCTTCTCTTCATGTCCGTCATACACGGATACTGGCTGGTGACCGGCTCATGCAGCTTTATGTTACCACCGCATGTGTATAAAAATGGCCGGACCATTGTACAGAACAAACACTATTACACTTTGTGTCTCCCTTATGTCCTCATAGATTGTAAGCTCTTGCGAGCAGGGTCCTCCTCTCCTCCTCTCCTCATAGATTGTAAGCTCTTGCGAGCAGGGTCCTCCTCTCCTCCTCTCCTCATAGATTGTAAGCTCTTGCGAGCAGGGTCCTCCTCTCCTCCTCTCCTCATAGATTGTAAGCTCTTGCGAGCAGGGTCCTCCTCTCCTCATAGATTGTAAGCTCTTGCGAGCAGGGTCATCCTCTCCTCCTCTCCTCATAGATTGTAAGCTCTTGCGAGCAGGGTCCTCCTCTCCTCCTCTCCTCATAGATTGTAAGCTCTTGCGAGCAGGGTCCTCCTCTCCTCATAGATTGTAAGCTCTTGCGAGCAGGGTCCTCCTCTCCTCATAGATTGTAAGCTCTTGCGAGCAGGGTCCTCCTCTCCTCCTCTCCTCATAGATTGTAAGCTCTTGCGAGCAGGGTCCTCCTCTCCTCCTCTCCTCATAGATTGTAAGCTCTTGCGACCAGGGTCCTCCTCTCCTCCTCTCCTCATAGATTGTAAGCTCTTGCGACCAGGGTCCTCCTCTCCTCCTCTCCTCATAGATTGTAAGCTCTTGCGAGCAGGGTCCTCCTCTCCTCATAGATTGTAAGCTCTTGCGAGCAGGGTCCTCCTCTCCTCATAGATTGTAAGCTCTTGCGAGCAGGGTCCTCCTCTCCTCCTCTCCTCATAGATTGTAAGCTCTTGCGAGCAGGGTCCTCCTCTCCTCCTCTCCTCATAGATTGTAAGCTCTTGCGAGCAGGGTCCTCCTCTCCTCCTCTCCTCATAGATTGTAAGCTCTTGCGAGCAGGGTCCTCCTCTCCTCCTCTCCTCATAGATTGTAAGCTCTTGCGAGCAGGGTCCTCCTCTCCTCCTCTCCTCATAGATTGTAAGCTCTTGCGAGCAGGGTCCTCCTCTCCTCCTCTCCTCATAGATTGTAAGCTCTTGCGAGCAGGGTCCTCCTCTCCTCCTCTCCTCATAGATTGTAAGCTCTTGCGAGCAGGGTCCTCCTCTCCTCCTCTCCTCATAGATTGTAAGCTCTTGCGAGCAGGGTCCTCCTCTCCTCCTCTCCTCATAGATTGTAAGCTCTTGCGAGCAGGGTCTTCACTCCCCAGGTTTGAATTGTAAATGAACTTTGTCACTATGTAATGTCTGATATTGTTTGTTTCATGTTCCCTCTAAATTGTAAAGTGCTGCGTAATATGTTGGCGCTATATAAATAAAGATTATTATTATTATTATGATTTCATAGTAACTTCACCTCATTTTGATATTCACTCCAAACATTCGGATGTCAGTAGGTATTCGTTTTTCACATGCAATCTGGGTAATAATAATCACACTGTTTTCTGGTTTGATGTAAATAAGGCTTAATCGTTGTAGAATGAAACTTCTGCAACTTTCTAGTAGACTATGCGGAAAATTCATCAACCTTTCTATGCCAGTTTTCTGGCGTAGGAGAATCGCAAAAGGGCCCAAAAAAGGCATTGCAAATTTGTGATGCAAATTGCGAGTTTTGGCCTTTTTACGCCGCCCTCCCCACTTTTGTGTAAATTGGGCGTGGCTTATCAAAAGTGGGTGGGACCACAACAGGCTAACACATTTATTATAATTGATCTCACAGGGGAATGTCTAGAGTGTATACAATTGTAACAAACCTTCAGCTGCGAGATGTAGTTTGGATCTGTTTTGAGCATCTGAGTGTAAACAACAATGTTCCCAAATATAATATAGCCTGTAAACATGGTGAGAAATTGAAACAGTTTATTAGAAAGTTGCAGAAATTTTAATATACAATTATTAATGGGGTTTTCTCATAATGATCATTCATCTCCTATCCACAGGATAGGTGATTAATGTCTAATCAATGAGGGTCCGACCTCTGGGGCCCCATCGATCCTGAAAACAAGGGCCCTGGAGTGTTCTAGGTGAATGGAGCTGGACAGCGCATGCTCCGGCCACCACTCGGTTTACTAGAGGTAGCTTAGCAGTCAGACGCCCACAGATCAGACTTTTATCATCTATCCTGTGGGTAGGGGATAAACGATCATTGAGAAGACCCCTTTAAGCTTCATTTATACAACACTGGACAATAGTTTGACAATCCTGTTGTTTTTGCTGAATAAAGGAACTGCTTGCTCCAATATTGAAAATATAGAATCTAAAACTCTCCATATAGAAGTATTTGTCACTGTCCACACTGGAGTTCCTTCAGGTTTCCATTTGACATGTATTGAGGCTGAGTATTTGCTGGACATGAGGAGGTGATGACTTCTGTCTCATTTGATGTATTTTTAATGCAGCTGTTGTTTTGTGACTTACAAATAGCATTTTGTTTATTTGCTGCCTTGTAGCTATTTTGCCAATATCCGCCACTCTGCACTCCTGTGTGGAAAAAGAGGAACCTCTGCACCAAAATCCTTTCTCCCTTTAACCCATTCTTTGCTGCAGCAAATGCGTGTTCAAAAGGAGAAGCTTGTGGTGGCAAGTTACTTTACAGAGTTATTCACAAAACTCCAGATCATAATAAATCACATTTCTTCTTAATTAATCAGTGTTTAAGCTGACCACAGGTCAAGTTAATCAGGGCCCTTGGGTTTCATACATTAGAGCTAAAATAATGGACGTTGTTCTAGTGCTAGTGAATGACATGCATTTAGTGGATCACTCATCTGCGACAGTGTAAAATTCACTGGCAAACCACCAGACTATACATCCCCTATTATAATATCATAATAGTAAGGTGACGAGGGCAATATACTGTCATTTCTCCATTCCTATTAAACTCCATTGCCCACAATCTGCTCAGATGCGCTTTTTCAATTTGGTTTTCTTTGCTAAATTCAAATAGGAAAACACAAAACAAAACTGGCACAACTTAGTTTTGAAAAATAATAAATCAGCACGCCCTAAAATCACGCAGTTGCAGCGCAGAATATGAATCAGATTTCTACAAATTTACGTAAAAATCAGGACACATTTGCAAAGTCTGAGCTTAAGGCTAGATTCACACGAACATGTCCGTTTTGCATCTGCAAGAAACGCAGCGTTTTTCCTGCATTGCAGTTCCGTGTGCCATCAGTGTGTGTTCCGTGTGCGATCAGTGTGTGTGTTCCGTGTGCCATCAGTGTGTGTTCCGTGTGCCATCAGTGTGTGTTCCGTGTGCCATCAGTGTGTGTTCCGTGTGCGATCAGTGTGTGTTCCGTGTTCCGTGTGCCATCAGTGTGTGTTCCGTGTGCCATCAGTGTGCGATCAGTGTGTGTTCCGTGTGCCATCAGTGTGTGTTCCGTGTGCCATCAGTGTGCGATCAGTGTGTGTTCCGTGTGCCATCAGTGTGCGATCAGTGTGTTTTCCGTGTGCCATCAGTGTGTGTTCCGTGTGCCATCAGTTTTTGATGTCAGTGTTGGTGCACATTTTTTAATTTATTTATTTATTTTTCTCTGCACTTCTTTAGCAACTGGTGCGTGAATCACAGATATAACACAGATGACGTCCATGTGCTGTTCGTGATTTTCATGCACCAATAAACTGCAATGGGTGCGTGGTGAGCAAAAATGCACCAAAATAGGACATGCAGTGTTTCACGCAACGGACACATTCAGCGTGAAAAGCAACGCATGTCTGAATACCCCCATTGAATTTCATAGGTCCGTGTGGTGTCAGTGAAAAAAAAACGGAAAGCACACGGATATAAAATACGCACGTCTGAATAAAGCCTAAACCAGTGATTTTAAAATATGCAGCTTAGTGCAACGCTGTGAGCACCCCAACCCTCAATCTTCACCCCCTATTAAGCAATCACCAATTGTTGGAAAACTGCTAGTCAGAAATCAGAAGTGGCTGTTTATTTTGTAAGAGACAAAAAAAGTTCACACGCTAAGTTGTAGGGTGAAGGATCTGGAAGGAAGCAGATGTTTGCTGACTTCTTTACTAAATTCATGCTTACTTCATGGGACACGACACGACAAAATTAATGGAACAGGCTACACAGATAAGATGTTGCTAGTCAGTGGTCCCTCAGGAACAGCAGAACTGTGGTCACTGCAACAAAATTGCCACATGTCAGACCCTGCAACTTTGTAGCTGCATCAGAGCCTTCATTGTTTACTTAGTGTTTCTTCCTCTCATAGGAAATAACAGAATGTACAGTTTTTAGATGCGGTGGCTTTTCTGGGCGTCTTCTCACAGCCCTGACTGAGGGCACGTTCACATGGCAGTATTTAGGTCAGTATTTTGCACCAGTATTTGTAAGCCAAAGCCAGGAGTGAAAGCCGCACAGAGAAAAGTATGATGCCAAGATTTACACCTCTCCAGTGTTTTGGAAATACTAATGCAAAATGATGGCCAAAATAGTGCCGTATGAAATAGGCCTTTGTACTTTTGACAACTGAATTCGAATATCCTTTTTTTGCTTCGTCATAGGGACAGACAAATTCTAGTAACTACAGTGCTTGATCCCAATGGACCCCATTGACTTTGGTAGGGTCCGTTGTGTTTTCGTCATGGTGTCTGTCATTTTACTGAAAAAAAACAACAAAACAATGTCTTTTTACCAGCATTTTTGATAGAACTGAGTCTCCAACCCAGATGTGAAGTAAGCCTTACCTTATTGCAGCAATCAGAGGAAGCCTTGTAGAGTCTGTAAAGGTTTTTTTGAACCTCTGTATGTGAATTAGCAGAAACACATTTTCGCCGGATTCACACACAGCATTTTGTTGTGTTTCTGTGCACTCTTTGTGGCATTTTGAATGGAGTTTTTTGTGTTGTGTTTTTTTTAGCGCAGCCAGATGTTACATTAAAAGTAGTGATGGGGACAGGACTAGTTGAGTTATGGTGCCCGCCAATCCAGGGGCATGGTCCCAAACTCCCCAGTAGCACAGAGAAAATGAAGAAGGTGGGCAGCACTCAAAAAAGTGTAGATGAATCACCAGACACAACTGTGTTTTGGTTAGTGGCGTTTTTGAGGCGATTTTGTGGTTAGTGGCATTTTTTTCCCAAACACAGCGTGCTCTGGGTATGGTATTTTTTCAGGGTTTTTTTCCATGGGCTTCTCTTTAGGACTTCAAAAACACCAGAAAAAAAAAAGCATTTATAAAATTGCACCAAATGAAAAACGCCACTAAAAATAAGAAAATGTATGTTACATTTTAATAATGCTAGCGTTTTTAGAAGCGTTTTTTGATGCAGTTTAAATTGCATTGTGTGTGAAGTCGCTCTTACGCATGTTTCACATGGGTGTAACAGGGTCACATTTTAGGATATGTGCACACATAAAAGCAAAAATGTCTGAAAATACAGAGCTGGTTTTTCAGATGTTTTTTAAGCCACTCGCGTTTTTCGCTGCGTTTTTTACGGCCATATCTCTAGATTCAATGAAAACCGGCTCCAATAACGGCTCAAGAAATTACATGCACTTCTTTTTCGCGGGCGTCTTTTTATGCACCATTTTTCGAAAATGAGAAGTAAAAAACCGCCCCGTCGGAACAGAACGCCGTATTTCCCATTGAAATCAATGGACAGATGTTTGGAGGCGTTCTGCTTCCGATTTTTCAGACGTTTTTCGGGACATTTACGGCCCGAAAAATGGTTAGAAACAGGTCGTGTGCACATACCCTCACACTGACAGCACTACGGAGCCGCACTTAGATCACCACTAGGTTCAGTTCAGTAGATCCACTTCAGCTTCATTATTATAAAAAGAGAATTTACTGCAGTATCTTTTATTGTCACCCGGTAGCAGCCACTAATTACTCAAGTAATGGCATTACTTGATGATGGATGTCTTATACTATACAGGGATCAAACATTCACACCACCACTATATTTTGTTATAAGGGTATGTTCACACGCACTGTTTTCAGACGTAATTTGGGCATTTTACGCCTCGAATTACACCTGAAAAAACGTCTCCATAACGCCCACAAACATCTGCCCATTGCTGCTTTCAATGGGATTTACGGTGTTCTGTTCCCACGAGATGTTATTTTACGCGCCGCTGTCAAAAGACGGCACGTAAAAAGACGCCCTCGAAAAAGAAGTGCATGTCACTTCTTGGGACGTTTTTGGAGGCGTTTTTCATTGACTCCATTGAAAAACAGCTCCAATAACGTCCGTAAAATACACCGCGAAAAACGTCTGAAAATCAGGAGCTGTTCTCGCCTGAAAACAGCTCCGTATATTCAGACGTATTTTGCTAAGCCGTGTGAACATACCCTAAATGTTGCCGTCACATATGGGGGAGAGTGAAACTGAAAATTCAAGGAAAATTCAAGGAATTATGAGAGAATACTGTAGAAACTCAATAGCATTTGTCACAATGTCACAGATTGAATTTGTGTCTCTCGGAGGCTAAGACAGAAAATTAAAATAAGTCGTTGACATAAAGATGTTAAGAAATAATCATACAACTAGAAATAGAAAATAAACTTTTATTTAAGCATTAGCTACAAAATATCCAAAATAAATACAAATAAATCGTGTCCCATGTCAATCCATCCAATGATAACAATGTAAATGTATCCAAACAGGGGACACAGCTCGACACTGGAGCCTCCGCAAAGTTAATTCAGGGCCCTAAATGATAAAATCGTAACATTGTATGCAAATGAAAAGCATGTGACTTGTAGCATTTATCATCCTACAAGAGTCTGCCAAAGTCTCAACTTCCCTCATGATGCATTTATGGAATAATACTGCTGACCGGAGATTACAGGAATATGCACAATCTGAATCAGCTCTCAGATACTTCAGAAATATAAACTTTCAGTAGTTCTGACCTTCTATAAAATATGACTTAATATAAACATTACTTACATATTTCACAGTAACAGATTTCAGGTTGAGCCGTCTAAATTCATGATATATATATATCGCCTCCAACCTGTGGCTTACTTGGGAGTTGTAGTTTCTATGATTAGAACAACCGGACTAAGGCCTTATTCAGACGAGCGTATTTCATGTCCGACTATTGTCCGTATTTTTCACGGACACCACACAGACCTATGAAGTTCAATGGGGCTATTCAGAGAGGCAGTATTTTTCACGCAGTGTATGTCCGTTACATAAAACTCACTGCATGACCTATTTTGGTACGTTTTTGCGCACCACGCAGCCCATTGACGTCAAAAACGTCTCAAGAAGAGACATGCACTTCTTTTTATGGGGAGTCTTTTTATGCGCCGCTATTTGAAAATGAGGCGTAAAATAACGCCCCGTCAGAACAGAACGCCGTATTTCCCATTGAAATCAATGGGCAGATGTTTGTAGGCGTTCTGCTTCCAATTTTTCAGCCATTTTTCGGGATGTTTAGGGTAAGGCCACATGGTGCGTCTTTGAGGCGGTTTTGTTGCATTTGGAAACCACATGTGGTCAACTGAATGCGGTTTTTGTCTCTGTAATGCGCAGTTCTGTTGCGTTTTTAAAGGAAATAATTGATGGACAGTTTTCACCCGTGTTGAGGTTTGTTACGTGCTTCCTGTATATAGTTCATTACATTGCAGAACTGTTAGCAAAAACACAAGCAGTTCAGCAACAACTTTGGCAGCGCCATCATTAATTGCATGCGGTCGGACATTATGAAGATGCAGGTAACTGCACAAAAACCACATTGTAAAAGAATAGCCGCCGTCTGTCCATAACAAACATCTCACCATTGACTTCTATTGAAAAATTACTTGCTGAGGTTTAAAAACGCAACATAAACGCACCGTATGGCCTTACCCTTATCGCCTGAAAAACGGCTTAAAATAGCCCGTGTGAACATACCCTTAGGCCTTATTCACACGAACGTGTTTAACGTCCGTGATATGCGCATGAAAATCACGCGCGTCGCACGGACCTATGTTAGTCAATGGGGCCGTTCAGACATTCGTGTGTCCGCTGCATAAATCCCACAACATGTCCTATACTTGGCCGTTTTTTGCGCATCACGCACCCATTGAAGTCAATGGGTGCGTGAAAATCACACGCAGCACACGGAATCACTTCCGTGTGTCACGCGTGATTTATGCAACAGTAGATCAAGAAATGAAGGGACAAATAAAACCACCTTCTTCATTTCTTTTTCTAAACATCAAAATCGCTTGTCATAAGGATGGTGTATGCGTGAAAATCACGCAGCCACGCAGCAAACACTTATGACACACGGATCTGCAACGCGCAAAAAAACTGCGTTTCTTGCGCGGGCAAAACGCACACGTTCGTGTGAATAAGGCCTTAGTCTGTCATTTGGATTTTTGGGAAACACTCCTGCAGAAGTTTGCAGATGAGTATAAGGGTATGTTCACACGAGGGCATCCGTAACGGCTGAAATTACGGGGATGTTTCAGCCTGAAAACATCCCCGTAATTTCAGCCGTACCGGCATGTGCAGGCGCTTGAACGCCGCGTCAATTACGGCCGTAATTAGCGCTGCTATTCATTGGAGTCAATGAAGAACGGCTCCAATTACGGCCAAAGAAGTGACAGGTCACTTCTTCTACGCGGGCGTCTATTTACGCGCCGTCATTTGACAGCGGCGCGTAAATATACGCCTCGTGTGAACAGACAAACGTCTGCCCATTGCTTTCAATGGGCAGATGTTTGTCAGCGCTATTGAGGCGCTATTTTCAGACGTAATTCGGGGCAAAAACGCCCGAATTACGTCCGTAAATAGGCCGTGTGAACATACCCTTAGACACTTGCAAACAAGGCACATTAAAGGGGTGATGGAGACTTCTAGCCCTTTCAAATAGGAACCGATCCTGCTGTGCTCCCATTCACACTGTACAAAGCATCATTATAAACACGTTATAAAAATAAACATATCTGTAATGTACAAGTAGTTATACAGAGAGAGGAACGGGGCGGTCAGACTGTGATCTGCGGCGTCTCTCTGTAAAACGCCCGCTGGTGGGTTGTGCAGGGGTCTGGGAGGAGACGTTGTACTGGATCCATCTGGGGGTCCGGCAGTACATGCAGACCTGCTGTGTTATAACTCTTGAGGGAGCTGTCTATTAGCTGCTTCAAGCCAAGCTGTTCAACCTAGAGAGAGAGAATGAAAGCTGAGCTCAGACACAAACAGGTGGATAAAGTGTGAGAAAGAGGGATGCTACATCTGACAGCGTCTACATGGGGCTTATTCACCTGTAGAGACGCCAACAGCCAATCCACACTGGAAGACAATGGGGGGAATATAGCAAAAGATTTACACCAATTTTCTGACCTTAAAAAGTCACACATTTTGGCACGCTCCATAGTTAAACATAAGTTTGCAACTTTTCTCGACACTTTCCAAAACTGGTGAGAAAAGGGGTGGTGTTTCGCCAAAAAGGGCAGGGTATCTGCCAAAACTACAGATTTATCATAATTTATGCCAGAAACTGGTGTAAATTATGGTGCAAATCTACACCTGCTCAGAGCAGGCGTAGCTTTTCATTTTTGTCACATGGGCAGCTTAAAATGCGCCACATATATTAGGAGTCGAACACCTCTTAGGCTGGGTTCACACACACTGTTTACGGACGTAATTCGGGTGTTTTAGCTCCGAATTACGTCCGAAAATGCGGCTCAATAGCGTCGGCAAACATCTGCCCATTCATGTGAATGGGTCTTACGATGTTCTGTGCCGACGGTCATTTTTTTTACGCCCCGCTGTCAAGAGGTGGGGCGTAAAAAAGACGCCCGTGCCTGTCACTTCTTCAGACGTAAATGGACCCGTTTTCCCATTGACTCCATGGAAAAACAGCTCCATTTACGTCCGTAATGGACGCAGCGAAAAGCGCCTCAACATGCCATTACGGCTGAAATTACGGAGCTGTTTTCTCCTGAAAACAGCCCCGTAATTTCAGCCGTAACGGACGCTGCCGTGTGAACATACCCTGAATGTATTTGGTGAATTTTCTACCAACGTAAATTAGTTTAAGACTGGCGTTTGAAATGCCAGTCTTAATATATTCCCCCAAATGTTTACGAGTGTATTTACATGAGTTGTTTTTGCAGGTTTGCTGCTTTTTTTCTCTGTAATCACGGCAAATTGTGACGTTTTTGTAAAAAAACGAAAAACTGCTTCGTTATGATTAAGAAAATCAATGCAAAAAAAGAAACCATGAAGCAAAAAACTTGTGGAAATACACCCTTAGGTCCCATGCAAACAACCGTAAAAAATCTCCGTAATTGCGGACCGTAATATGTGTTTAAGATTTCTGCTTGCTTTCAGTGAATGGGAAACTTGTAAACTTCTACAGACATACTACTTCTCACTGATGGTTTGCTACAATTGTATTCAGTCTAGTCAATCCTATGTGAGCTAAACACATGGGAAGTATTAGGGCATAGCCCCACGTGGCGTATTTCTTCCGCAACTGTCCGCATCAATGCCGCACAGAATCTGCGTTGCAGATTCTGTGGCGGATCTGCCCAAAATGTGCAGTAAATTGATGCGGACTGGCCGTTGCGTATTGAGGTGAAAGTACTTCCCTTCGAGAGAAGGGACAGCACTTTCCCTAGTGAAAGTAAAAGAAATTCATACTTACCGGCCGTTGCCTTGGTGACGCGTTTCTCTCTTGACATCCAGCCCGACCTCCCTGGATGACGCGGCAGTCCATGTGACCGCTGCAGCCTGTGATTGGCCTGTGATTGGCTGCAGCCTGTGATTGGTCTGTGATTGGCCTGTGATTGGCTGCAGCCTGTGATTGGTCTGTGATTGGCCTGTGATTGGCTGCAGCCGTTACTTAGACTGAAACGTCATCCTGGGAAGCCGGACTGGAGACAGAAGCAGGGAGTTCTCGGTAAGTATGAACTTCTATTTTTTGACAGGTTGCTGTATATTGTGATCGGTAGTCACTGTCCCGGGTGCAGAAACAGTTACTGCCGATCGCTTAACTCTTTCAGCACCCTGGACAGTGACTATTTACTGACGTCTCCTAGCAACGCTCCCGTCATTACGGGAGCCCCATTGACTTCCTCAGTCTGGCTGTAGACCTAGAAATACATAGGTCCAGCCAGAATGAAGAAATGTCATGTCAAAAAACCAATACGCTCCGCAGCACACATAAGATCTGCGGACTTCATTACAGAATTTTGAATCTCCATTGAAGTCAATGGAGAACTTCCGCAATGAGTCCGCAACCAGTCCGCCACAGGTCCGCAACATCCATTGTATGCTGCAGACACCAAATTCCGCTCCGCAGCGGAATTTTCAGCCTCGTCTAGGAGTGGAAGGAGAAATGGAGAAACGGGTCCGCTGCGGATTAACGCTGCGGAGTGTCCGCAGCGGAATTCCAGAGCAATTCGGCCACGTGGGGCTTTGCCCTTAGGGTATGTTCACACGCACTGTTTTCAGACGTAATTCGGGCGTTTTACGCCTCGAATTACGCCTGAAAAAACGGCTCCATTACGCCTCCAAACATCTGCCCATTGCTTTCAATGGGTTTTACAATGTTCTGTTCCCACGAGCCTTTATTTTACGTGTCGCTGTCAAAAGACAGCGAGTAAAAAGACGCCTGCGTCAAAAGTGCATGTCACTTCTTGGGACGTTTTTGGAGCCGTTTTTCATGGACTCCATTGAAAAACAGCTCCAATAACGTCCGTAAAATACGCAGCGAAAAACGTGAGTTGTTAAACAAACGTCTGAAAATCAGGAGCTGTTTTCAGGTGAAAACAGCTCCGTAATTTCAGACGTATTTTGCTACTGCGTGTGAATATACCCTTAGGGTATGTGCACACACACTATTTACGTCCGTAATTGACGGACGTATTTCGGCTGCAAGTCCCGGACCGAACACCGTGCAGGGAGCCAGGCTCCTAGCATCATACTAATGTACGATGCTAGGAGTCCCTGCCTCTCCGTGGAACTTCTGTCCCGTACTGAAAACATGATTACAGTACAGGACAGTTGTCCTGCAGCGAGGCAGGGACTCCTAGCATCGTACATAAGTATGATGCTAGGAGCCCGGCTCCCTGCACTGAGTTCGGTCCGGGACTTGCGGCCGAAATACGTCCGTCAATTACGGACGTAATTAGTGTGTGTGCACATACCCTTATTCTCTAGCTGTTCCTGATAGTTTGCTACAATGTATCAGTCTGGAGTCCAGGCAGTTCAGCTCACAGAGGATTGTCTAGACTGGATACAATTGTAGCAAACCATAAACTGTGACCAGGACTATTTAGGTTTTTAACAAGAGATCTTGAAAATGGCTTTCGTTATATAATGATTAAAGCGATATAAGGATAGGGGATAAGTGACTGATCGCTGGGACACTCACTGATTGCGAGTACAAGGGACCCGTGTCCCCGGTTTGAATGGTGCAATGCTCGGTCATGTGCCCTGCTGTTCCATTTAACTCTATGTGACTAACGGAGATAGCGGAGTAGAGCGCTAGGATATCTCCGTCAGTCCCATTGATTTGAATGGAGCGGCAGGGCCCAACCATCACTTCATTCAAACAGGGGACACGGGTCCCCCTTTCTCGGGATCAGTGGGAGCCCCACCAGTGGTCTATCGTGTGGATAGGAGAGAAGTGTTGTTCATGGGGCATTATTTATATTAGTTCCCTTTAACACCCTAAAATATCACCTTGATATCAAATGGGGCTTCTTTAGGCTAGCTGTATGGCATATATGCCCTAGACATCCTGCCTATAAGGCTATTGGGATGTTAAATATGTGAATTTCCGATAAGACCTGAACTGCGGTCATCCTTCTCACCTGCACAATGATCAGTTTCATTTGGACAGGAGTTGCATCTGGGAACTCTTCTCCAAAGCACAACGTGACTCTGCTGTCTGGGAGTCTCAGCTGACCGGAGTAACACTGCTGGAATTCTGCAAGAAAACAGAAGAGATGAAAAGTGTCGCCTGCTTCCTCTAACACATCTGAAGATCGGGGGAGAATTGGGCCGTGTACAGAAGAGATCATTATTACCCATGAACTGATACTCTCCTACATGATGGAAAATGTATATTCCTGTACAGACACTGTATAAACACAAGCCTTGTATCCTGGTTACTGAATCACATTACAAAAGCTATGAGACAACTTAGCATCGTACGGGTCAGTTCACACGTTGCGTAAATACTGCAGATTTTCCGCAACAGAATTTGTTGCGGAAAATCGCAGCAAATACAGTAGGAGCAAAGTGGATGAGATAAAACAAATCTCATCCACATTCTGCGTAAGGGCTTGTCCACACGTAACAGAATTGCTGCAGAAAATTTCTGCAGCAATTCCGCAGAAACTAGCAGAAGTTCCGCTGCGGAAAAACCATACCATTTCCTGCGGTTTTTACTGCAGGAAATGGTGCAGATTTTGCTGCGTTTTGTCAACTTCTGTCCACTTTCGGCAGCAGGAATTGACACACACTACATGTGAATTTCTGCACGTAAATTTTACGCAGTGTGTGGATGAGATTTGTTAAATTCTGGACAGAAAATACGCAGCAATTTCGCTACGTGTAAACAAGCCCTAAATACTGAGTGGAAAAATCGCTCAGAAATGGACCTGCGGTGCAGAATGTTATTTCGCAGCGTGTCAATTGTATTTGCGTAAACACTGCTAATTTGTTGCGGGGTTTCCTCATTGAATTCAATTGGAGGTAAAACCTGAAACAAATAGCAGTTGTTGTGTTTTTTGCGGTGGGTTCGCAGCAATTCCGTTGCAAAAATCGCATTCAGAAAAATAAAAAATCTCATACTTACTCAGAAGTCTGAGTTCCTCCCTCCTGCGTGGCCTCCCGGGATGACGTTACATCCTATGTGACCTCTGCTGCAGCCAATCACAGGCTGCAGCAGTCATATGGGCTGCAGCGTCATCCAAGGAGGCCGGACCGGACTGCACAGGACGGACGTGGTGCCATAACAGCGGGTTACGTAAGTATGAGCGTTTTTACTGCTGCTTTCCGCAGCAGAAATTCCATCCGAAAAAACGCACCACAATGTGGTACGGTTTTCGGACGGAATGTACGGTGAGAGTTCCAGGTCGGATACGCTGCGTGGTTTTTACACAGCGCATCTGTCCCATTGGAAGCCGGCCTTAAATGTATTTAAGACAGAGTGAAGTTCAACTAAATTTAGTAAATAATTTACATTCCCGATGTACCTGACGTTTCCCATCAGGGCAAACAACAATCTGACAGATTGTATTTTTACCTGTCTATTGGTTTGTGTACCCAGGACATTAGTGTCACCAGAGGATTGCCTAGACTGAATATATTGTAAGAAACTCAGCTGTCAGAACGTCTCTATGGGATTTTAACTTCAGGATGTTAATAACTTTTCTATTCAGTGACAGGAAGCAGAGATGAGGAATTGGGACATTAAGTGTATTGGGAAGTTGCTAAACTTTCCATTATACATTGATTACGTTTTAAAGTGAGTGGAATCAGCCGCTTACCTCTTATATATTGATTGGTATCGAATATCTTGACAACCTCGTCCCGTTCCAGCTTGGCGGATCGGTCTTTAAATGGCATGCAGTTCCCGCTCCAAAAGACTCTTCCCTGGCACAGCCTCTTGATGAAAATCCCATGTCTATTACTATATAAAAGGATGCCCCTCTCTAAGTGTCCAAACAGCTTCTTGGTGATGTGTCGCTGGCGTTCACTGACAATGTAGTCAGCAGGTGGGAATCGGATGCTTTCTAGGGGCTCGGTCCCGTAAGGCTTTTCTCCAGTCACATTACCTACAGACAGGCGGCATCCTTCAGGTCGAGTCGTTGTGACCTGGCTGACTGCTTTCCCCCCATAATAAAACTGGATGATCATCTGTGACAACGCTGCAGACAAGAAGGATACAAATGAGCGCGATGACACATCCAATATATAACAAAACATACAGTATAAAGGTGCAATACCTACAAAATCTACACTGAGGAACGCTCTGATATGTGCCATTAAAGAGAACACATCCACAGATCTGTCTTATCAAATTATGTAAAATATCTGAGTTGACTTATTAAATGATTAGAGAGTAAGAAGATGTAGAAAGAACAGTTGTTTCCCTACATAAAGCCATTAACATGTGTCTCCACTCCTGTTCCTGTAAGGGTCTGTTCACACGCAGTGGTTTCAGACGTAATTCGGGCGTTTTACAGGGATCTTACATCATGTCATATACTCCAGTCTCATCCAAAGCTGCATTAACAATTGTGCATTCTGCCACTTGGAATCCGCCATCACCATGCTGACAGCCTGCTGTATTGCATTGGGGCAATGCAGTTTTTTACAAGATCAAACAATTGTACAGTCTCGGGTGTTCACAGTGCACCACAGGAGAGCATGCTCCATACAGACACTAAACCAGCAGGGACTGCAGAGCTATGTGAGAGCAGGCAGCCTGAGGAAACCTGACAAATACCAAATACAGCTCTGGATGTGACTGGATTATATGACATGATGTAACTCAGTATCAGTACAAGATAAGTAAAGCAAAGCATTTGTCAACGTTTCTGAACATAAAATAATATTCAAAGGGACTGTAAGGCAAATAAATGTAACCGCTGGGCAATATTTTTAGCAGACAGAACCTGTAAGATGAATCTGCTCTGCTGTGTTTTTCCCCAGAAAGATTTCTTTTGCTATGTAATTACGGTCTTTTCAGGCCACGCTCCAGTGATCAGTGACAGAGGGACGTTCTCCTCCTTCACAGGAGAACAGGTGTTTCCTCTGTGTGACTCAATGGCAGTAGGGTAAGTTAAGGGGCCTTCCATAGTCCCCCATTACATTTTCTGCAAAGTTTTTTTTTATAAAGAAAAAGAGAATTGATTTGCCTTGTTAGTATAATTTAGTGACATTTTCGCTGCATGCTTTAGGGTATGTTCACACGGCTTATTTTCGGTCATTTTTCACGCCGTAAACGCCCGGAAAATCAGAAGCAGTACGCCTTCAAACATCTGCCCATTGATTTCATTTGGGAAAAACGGCATTCTGTTCCGATGGGGAATTTTTTTACGCGCCATTATGGAAAAAGCTGCATTAACAATTGTGCAGGCTGCCACTTGGAATCCGCCATCACCATGCCACAATGATGAATGGAAACAACAAATGCAACCAATGTATCAATGTTTTCATCAACAGTCATAACCCTGTAAAGCAGCAACAAAAAGTGAAGATAGTGAGATACGTGACACTAAGCTCTCCGTGTCATTGGCTCACACTCATATCAATATCTCCTCAGTTTCCAGTAAGTCGTTGGGATAGTCTCTAGTTTACAGCGTCTTTCCTTCTTATCTTATCACCTGCCGCCCGTTTTACAGGAAAGGTGGTTATATTAATAAAGATAGGAGATACTAGGCTCCTTAGGAACAATAACTTCATTCAAAGCTTGCATTGTATCTTTACACATACTGGTGTGACCGAGGATCAGACAAACCCAGTAACTAAATACTACATATAATAACAGGGATATTCTGCAACAAGAAGGACATTGGTCATTGGTAAATCTGTTCCCAATAAATCAGTATAAATCCCAGCTCTGACCAACAGAACCATCAGATGAATGAGTTTTATGTCTCCAGATTCAAATCGCATTAGCCGTTTTTTTTTTTAAATGGTGGCGTAAAAACGCCCCGTCTGAACGAAACGCTGTTTTTCCCATTGATTTCAATGGGCAGATGTTTGTAGGCGTTTAGCCACTGTTTCTTTCAGGCATATATCGGGGCGTTTAAAACACAGCGTGTGAACATAACCTAACAGTCTATATAAAGCTTCTCCTGGGCGATTATCACTGCAGCCCGAAGTTATATCATTGTGTTTAGTTCACAGAAATGAGGTTCCAATGTATGTTCAGACCAGGCCTGATACACTGAATTATATGTGATACACCATAGGAGAGTGTGGAACCCATAATAGGATCCACCTCCTAATCCTGGTTCATGCCGATATACCGCCCTATACCAGGAACACAAGCACTCAGATATTCTGTCACCTCCGCCCCCCCCCCCTCTTATAGGGGAATATATAGGTGTGACCCTCAGGAGCACAGATTCACAACCCCCAGTGCTAAGACCCCACCCCCAACCATGGGCCCTTTATTCTCTGTGGCACATATGATGCCGCATTCTGCACTATTTTTATGTAGATTCAGCATTTTAACGGCAGGACAATTTGAATGGGGAACCTAAGACGTAATAAATCTTACCGGGTGAGACAGACTCATTCATGTACATGGTATATGCGTCTAAACTGTGCAGACCTAAAGGAGGAATAGAAACTGTCAGATCAAGAATTCTGTGCCCTTCAATAATTCTACGTCTCGAAACCCTAAGAAATCCCAGTTTGGTCTGTACTTTTACTAAGGACTGTCCCGGACTAAGCAACTATTATAAGGCACCATATGGTACTATAAAGACTCCTGCCCTTGAGACATACACCCCCGTGCTTATCATTACATACAATGTAAGGGTATGTTCACACGGCTTATTTACGGACGTTTTACGCCTCGAATTACGTCCGAAAATACGGCTTGAAAGTGTTGACAAACATCTGCCCATTGAAAGCAATGGGCTGACGTTTGTCTGTTCACACGAGGCGTATATTTATGCGTCGCTGTCAAAAGACAGCGCGTAAATAGACGCCCGCGCCAAAGAAGTGCCTGTCACTTCTTCAGACGTAAATGGAGCCATTTTCCATGGACTCCATGGAAAACCAGCTCCAGTTATGTCCGTAATGGACGCGGCGTTCAAGCGCCTGCACATGCCGTTACGGCTGAAATGACAAGGCTGTTTTCTCCTGAAAACAGCCACATAATTTCGGCCGTTACGGACGCTGCCGTGTGAACATACCCTAACACTGACACACTGCTGCTGGAATCAAGTGCCTAAATTAGACATTCTTTCCACCAAAACATGGCTGCACTGAACTGGCAGATATACAAACACCAACTGACACGACAACGCCAATTACGCATGAAATTACGGAGAAAACAGCTCCTGAAGTTTTTTACAAGTGCACGCGTTTTTCACGGCGTCTTTTACGGACGTAATTGGAGCTGGTTTTCATTGGAGTCAATGAAAAACGGCTCCAATTACGTCCCAAGAAGTGTCCTGCACTTCTTTGACGCGGCCGTAATTTTACGCGTTGTCTTTTGACAGTGACGCGTAAAATGACAGCTCGTCTGCACAGAACATCGTAAGATCACTGCAGGTAATGGGCAGATGTTTGCCGACGTATAGGAGCCGTCTTTTCAGGCGTAATTCGAGGCGTAAAACGCCTCCATTACGTCTGAAAAGAAGCCGTGTGCACATACCCTAATACAGCTGTAGGGGAGAAGCGCTGAGCTCCTTAACTATAACATGCCATTTATAGTACTACTGTCTTCTAATGTGGCAGAGCAGACAGAGCGGTCATTGGGCCTGGATGCCGCTGCAGCCACTGCACCCCCTAATTTTAATTTTACCCCTCAGAATACTAGTCTGACTTTAAGTGTAACGTTATACTGCAGCTACAGCTCATAGAGAGCACATCTAATGCAGAAAAACATATAGATCCTATAGGCTTCTGAGATTACAGCGACCGTGAAATATCATATGTCCCGCCCCACCCCCTACACATACACCCCCCGGTTCCCCAGCTCACCCACTGGTGATAACTTACCTGCACTGTGATTATAGATGAACCAGTCCTGTAGTACTTGCTTTTGACACGTGTCCTTAGCGGGGGAAGGACTACGTTTAATTATAGCCAAATAGTCATCTGTAGATGCCTGAAATACAAAATGGGAGATGAAATAATGAGATCTTCCTAGACATAATGATCTGATCTGGTTGTTATTAATATTTTGGTATAAGCGGCTGTCAGATGATCCCAGCTGCCGGCTATCAACCAGTGACTAGATGACCACAGGCATTAAATGATCATTTACCCATCTACATGAGCAAAGTTATGGTAACAACAATCAAGACATTGGGGCAATGCAAATATTTATTTAGAAAAATCGTCCATGGGAAAATGAATATGGGTTTTTGTCCAGCAATATGTGTATGTCCAGTCATTTCATTTGTGGTTCTGGTACATGAAATAAGAGCGACAACCTTTCTATGCTGTGCTATGCAATCCATAAGAGACAATGCAAAACCGTGTAAAGACGAGCCATATAACCACCACTGTTCACACCTCACTATATCTAATAATGAAATATAGAATCTATATACATTGTAGCGAGAGAGCTCCATCTCGGAGGGTAACAATATTCTGCATGTATCTTTTAAGGCTATGTTCACACGCAGAGTCAAAAACGTCTCAAAATACGGAGCTCCTGAGAAAACAGCTCCTTATTTTCAGACGTTTTTGTGCCACTCGCGATTTTCGCTGCGTTTTTACGGCGGTTTTTGGATCTTTTTCTTATAGAGTCTATGGAAAACGGCTCCAAAACGTCCCAAGAAGTGTCCTGCATTTCTTTTTCGCAGCCGGTTTTTTTACGCGTCAAAAAACGCCGCTAAAAACGCTCCGTCGGAACAGAAAGCCGTTTTCCCATTGAAATCAATGGGCAGATGTTTGGAGGCGTTCTGCTTCCATTTTTTCTGCCGTTTTTCGGACGTTTACAGCCCAAAAAACGGCCAAAAATAGGTTGTGCGAACATACCCTTAAACTCCTACTTTCTTATATGGCTGGCTCATGTGTCCCCCAAGGTGCTGGCTCCAACTTGCAATTTCTACTTCTGCAATTCCTACTGCTCTGGTTTAAAGGCTTTTACACCATTTGAAATATACGGTCGTCTAACCTTGGTGAGAGATCTGGCGCACCAGTATGAATCCATCTCCCGCACTGTCATTGTGTTGCATAAGGCCTAACAACGTACCGTGTGATTTGTGATGATTCATATAGGTTACATGAATGAATGTGGTCAAGGAAATAGTTATGAAATTCTACAGCTATGATATTACAGTCATAACGGATCACAAGTGTCTGGTAAAAGCGTTCAGGGTCGTTTCATTCCTAGATTGACGCATGATTTGGTAGCAGAGTTGTCTCCTTATTAGTCTGTCTTCTCACCTCTATTTCCGATGAGCTGCAGTCCATATCTGTGACTTCATTCATACAGCCGCCCCCCAGCTTACCTAAAGAACCGAAAACAATGATAAAGAATCCATCATCTATGTTATAACCAGTAAAGTACATAAGAAGGAAAAATAATAGTTAATGAACCAAACAACTTTATAGTCATTAATGGTAATTGTTAGATCTATGGTACTAATAACGGTCGTATCGCTCCACTGATCGGGGCTCTTATCGCTCTGCTCCACTGATCGGGGCTCTTATCGCTCTGCTCCACTGATCGGGGCTCTTATCGCTCTGCTCCACTGATCGGGGCTCTTATCGCTCTGCTCCACTGATCGGGGCTCTTATCGCTCTGCTCCACTGATCGGGGCTCTTATCGCTCTGCTCCACTGATCGGGGCTCTTATCGCTCTGCTCCACTGATCGGGGCTCTTATCGCTCTGCTCCACTGATCGGGGCTCTTATCGCTCTGCTCCACTGATCGGGGCTCTTATCGCTCTGCTCCACTGATCGGGGCTCTTATCGCTCTGCTCCACTGATCGGGGCTCTTATCGCTCTGCTCCACTGATCGGGGCTCTTATCGCTCTGCTCCACTGATCGGGGCTCTTATCGCTCTGCTCCACTGATCGGGGCTCTTATCGCTCTGCTCCACTGATCGGGGCTCTTATCGCTCTGCTCCACTGATCGGGGCTCTTATCGCTCCGGCTACAAGATCTTCCTCGGTTGATAGGAATAGACTTTACAATCATATCATTTACTTTTTGAGTCAATGCACAGTGCAATGTTTCCCACCAAGGACTATCCCGCTCATAGTGTGAGACATATCTAATCCTGTATGACCAGCATCGCAGTAACATCAGTCCTGGGGATGACATGCGATGGGTATTTGGCCCAGATTTTATCTATTTTTTAAGAGCTATTTACTATCAGTTTGTTTTTTTAAGCTTTTAACCTGATAATAAATGGCCCTGTGCTTATGACTTCACTCTTCATGTTAACTTATTCATGAAGCTGACATAAGTCTGTCTGACCCTATGCCAACATATGACGATCAAAGCAACATGGGACTAGGGTGTAATAAACGATATAATCCAGGTAGGTCAAGACCAGTAAAGCAGGGTGACAACCTCTGTGGAAGATGCACATCTGTGCCCTGGAAAGCACCCAACTTATATTTACTGGGATTTTTATTGTGGGATTTTAAGGGGAAACACTCTTTTAGATGCAGCTATCCCCACTGTCTGCAGCATTGTCTCACCCTTTTGCTCTTCTTCTGGGACAATCCTGTAAACCTTGTAGGGTTCAGAGATATCCAGCTGGGATCTTTCTGTTACTTCTTCAAAGTCGGGACTTTTGTTTAAGGCACAACGTAATCGAGTCTTCCAAGTGGCTGGCTCCGCTCTATCTCCTTCTTTGAATTTCCCTTTGAATATCGCCCAAGCCTACAAAGAGAGGGATGAAACGGGTTCTTTACATTCACTAGCCCCTTAAAACAAACCTCAAACAGTGAACTATTTACTTTATATTTCACTTTAGTGGCAGAGACCTTTTCTCCAATCCACTCAGTCAAACGAGCAGGGGGGCGCGATAGAGCAAGGTAAGATAAGCAGCTACCAGTCCCCCATCACCGCTTCTCTCATAACAGGAATCTATTATCTAAAAACTCATCTCATTCATTTGACATGCAGCAAATATCTGGTAGGCAGGGTCCTAGAAGAGGAATCTGCACTGATCTGGGAGAAAGATGAGGATGCACTGGAATACTGAAGCCTAAGAGGACATGGACAGATGTCCATAGATACATGAAAGGGATGAGGATCTAAGGTAATGTAGAGACAGGAAAAACTGCCCGGTGTATGGCCGGCTCTAGAGGAACAACACAGTCAAATATAGCATATAATCCTGGAAACGTCTGCAGGATAAATACTGGCAGCGTGTTCTAAGCAACCTGGACACCTCCCTATTACAGCAGTCCAACTCCTTACTGGAAAATCATCTAAGAAACCTTATCAAGGGCTGCAGTAAAAGCCCAGTGTCATAAAAACACAAGAGAGAGTCTTTTACAGTCAGATACCCAGAGAGATGAGACCAGTTCCCAGATTCCCTCTGCTGGAAGATTGAGAATCCCAGGCACCTCAGGATCATAGAAGAGATTAACCATGTAGATGCCATAGCTGTTTGCAGCCGTCAAATCACTGCACTTCGAATAACAACCTGCGTCTCACAGCCCCATGAAAGTGATCACACTGGTGCCAGACAAACAACCGCACAGAAAACAGAAGGACCCTGGACCAGACTCCTCTGCCAATACAAACAAACTAGAAGCTACTGTTCCCCAATACACAACCAGGGCCCGGCTCCAACTCTCATCCGCCAGACTATTCTTCTCTTGTATCACAGTTTTTATGTCATCAGAAAATGAATCCAGATTGAACATTTGTTAAAACATTATACACACAGGTTAAAGCAAAGTTATTTAATGCAAAGCAGTCCACATTAGAAGGTCCCAGTGTAATGACTTATGTTCTTGTAGATTTATTAATGAATCATTTCTTAGCATATTGATTGCTAATTAGAAGCACCGATATGTACTAGTCACTGCTCAGTAACAGAAGAGTGACTGTAGAATATCATATACTTATCCACATGGGAAAAAAGAGCTGGAGGCAAGAATTCACAGCATCCAGTACCAAAGAGAAGAAGATGGCGGGCCGGGACCCAGTGCAGGATTGTAGAGTCAGGTGAGTATCTATATTTATTTATATCTTCCCCTGCTGGAGATTTTCTTTAATAATTTGATGACGAGGATAATTACAAGAAAGGAATTTCGAGAGCCTTAAAGTGTATCCAAACAACACACCAACACTGCACAAACAACACACCAACACTGCACAAACAACACACCAACACTGCACAAACAATACACAAACAATACACCAACACTGCACAAACAATACACAAACACTACACAAACAATACACCAACACTACACAATCAATGCACCAACACTACACCAACACTACTCAAACAACACACCAACACTACACAAACAATACACCAACACTACAGAAACAACACAGCAACACTACAGAAACAATACACCAACACTACACAAACAACACACCAACACTACAGAAACAACACAGCAACACTACTCAAACAATACACCAACACTACAGAAACAACACACCAACACTACAGAAACAACACAGCAACACTACTCAAACAATACACCAACACTACAGAAACAACACACCAACACTACAGAAACAACACACCAACACTACTCAAACAACACACCAACACTACACAATCAATACACCAACACTACAGAAACAACACACCAACACTACAGAAACACACCAACACTACACAAACAACACACCAACACTACAGAAACAACACACCAACACTACAGAAACAACACACCAACACTACACAAACAATACACCAACACTACAGAAACAACACACCAACACTACAGAAACAACACACCAACACTACACAAACAACACACCAACACTACAGAAACAACACAGCAACACTACTCAAACAATACACCAACACTACAGAAACAACACCGCAACACTACAGAAACAACACACCAACACTACAGAAACAACACCGCAACACTACAGAAACAACACACCAACACTACAGAAACAACACCGCAACACTACAGAAACAACACAGCAACACTACTCAAACAATACACCAACACTACAGAAACAATACACCAACACTACACAAACAATACACCAACACTACAGAAACAATACACCAACACTACAGAAACAACACAGCAACACTACACAAACAATACACCAACACTACAGAAACAACACACCAACACTACAGAAACAACACAGCAACACTACTCAAACAATGCACCAACACTACAGAAACAATACACCAACACTACACAAACAATACACCAACAATACAGAAACAATACACCAACACTACAGAAACAACACAGCAACACTGCACAAACAGCACACCAACACTACAGAAACAACACACCAACACTACAGAAACAACACACCAACACTACAGAAACAATACACCAACACTACAGAAACAACACACCAACACTACACAAACAGCACACCAACACTACACAAACAACACACCAACACTACACAAACAATACACCAACACTACAGAAACAACACAGCAACACTACACAAACAACACACCAACACTACAGAATCAACACACCAACACTACACAAACAATACACCAACACTACAGAAACAACACACCAACACTACAGAAACAACACACCAACACTACAGAAACAACACACCAACACTACAGAAACAACACAGCAACACTACACAAACAGCACAACAACACTACACAAACAACACACCAACACTACACAAACAATACACCAACACTACAGAAACAACACAGCAACACTACAGAAACAACACAGCAACACTACACAAACAACACACCAACACTACAGAATCAACACACCAACACTACACAAACAATACACCAACACTACAGAAACAACACACCAACACTACAGAAACAACACACCAACACTACAGAAACAACACACTAACACTACAGAAACAACACAGCAACACTACACAAACAATACACCAACACTACAGAAACAACACACCAACACTACAGAAACAACACAGCAACACTACACAAACAGCACACCAACACTACACAAACAATACACCAACACTACAGAAACAATACACCAACACTACAGAAACAACACAGCAACACTACACAAACAGCACACCAACACTACAGAAACAACACACCAACACTACACAAACAATACACCAACACTACAGAAACAACACACCAACACTACAGAAACAACACACCAACACTACAGAAACAACACACCAACACTACAGAAACAACACAGCAACACTACTCAAACAATACACCAACACTACAGAAACAACACACCAACACTACAGAATCAACACCGCAACACTACTCAAACAATACACCAACACTACAGAAACAACACACCAACACTACAGAAACAACACCGCAACACTACAGAAACAACACACCAACACTACAGAAACAACACACCAACACTACAGAAACAACACAGCAACACTACTCAAACAATACACCAACACTACACAAACAATACACCAACACTACAGAAACAATACACCAACACTACAGAAACAACACAGCAACACTACACAAACAGCACACCAACACTACAGAAACAACACACCAACACTACACAAACAATACACCAACACTACAGAAACAATACACCAACACTACAGAAACAACACACCAACACTACAGAAACAACACACCAACACTACAGAAACAACACACTAACACTACAGAAACAACACAGCAACACTACACAAACAATACACCAACACTACAGAAACAACACACCAACACTACAGAAACAACACAGCAACACTACACAAACAGCACACCAACACTACAGAAACAACACCGCAACACTACAGAAACAACACACCAACACTACACAAACAATACACCAACACTACAGAAACAATACACCAACACTACAGAAACAACACAGCAACACTACACAAACAATACACCAACACTACAGAAACAACACACCAACACTACAGAAACAACACACCAACACTACAGAAACAACACAGCAACACTACAGAAACAACACAGCAACACTACTCAAACAATACACCAACACTACAGAAACAACACACCAACACTACAGAAACAACACCGCAACACTACAGAAACAACACCGCAACACTACAGAAACAACACCGCAACACTACAGAAACAACACCGCAACACTACAGAAACAACACCGCAACACTACAGAAACAACACACCAACACTACAGAAACAACACACCAACACTACAGAAACAACACAGCAACACTACAGAAACAACACACCAACACTACAGAAACAACACACCAACACTACAGAAACAACACCGCAACACTACAGAAACAACACAGCAACACTACACAAACAATACACCAACACTAAAGAAACAACACACCAACACTACAGAAACAACACAGCAACACTACACAAACAGCACACCAACACTACACAAACAATACACCAACACTACAGAAACAATACACCAACACTACAGAAACAACACAGCAACACTACACAAACAGCACACCAACACTACAGAAACAACACACCAACACTACACAAACAATACACCAACACTACAGAAACAACACACCAACACTACAGAAACAACACACCAACACTACAGAAACAACACACCAACACTACAGAAACAACACACCAACACTACAGAAACAACACACCAACACTACAGAAACAACACACCAACACTACAGAAACAACACCGCAACACTACAGAAACAACACCGCAACACTACAGAAACAACACACCAACACTACAGAAACAACACCGCAACACTACAGAAACAACACCGCAACACTACAGAAACAACACCGCAACACTACAGAAACAACACACCAACACTACAGAAACAACACACCAACACTACAGAAACAACACCGCAACACTACAGAAACAACACCGCAACACTACAGAAACAACACCGCAACACTACAGAAACAATACACCAACACTACAGAAACAACACACTAACACTACAGAAACAACACACCAACACTACAGAAACAACACACCAACACTACAGAAACAACACACCAACACTACAGAAACAATACACCAACACTACAGAAACAACACACCAACACTACAGAAACAACACACCAACACTACAGAAACAACACACTAACACTACAGAAACAACACAGCAACACTACACAAACAATACACCAACACTACAGAAACAATACACCAACACTACACAAACAATACACCAACACTACACAAACAATACACCAACACTACAGAAACAACACAGCAACACTACACAAACAGCACACCAACACTACAGAAACAACACACCAACACTACAGAAATAACACACCAACACTACAGAAACAACACACCAACACTACAGAAACAACACACCAACACTACAGAAATAACACACCAACACTACAGAAACAACACACCAACACTACACAAACAATACACCAACACTACAGAAAAAACACACCAACACTACAGAAACAACACACCAACACTACAGAAACAACACAGCAACACTACTCAAACAATGCACCAACACTACAGAAACAATACACCAACACTACACAAACAATACACCAACACTACAGAAACAACACAGCAACACTACACAAACAGCACACCAACACTACAGAAACAACACACCAACACTACACAAACAATACACCAACACTACAGAAACAACACACCAACACTACAGAAACAACACACCAACACTACAGAAACAACACACCAACACTACAGAAACAACACACCAACACTACAGAAACAACACACCAACACTACAGAAACAACACAGCAACACTACTCAAACAATACACCAACACTACAGAAACAACACAGCAACACTACTCAAACAACACACCAACACTACAGAAACAACACACCAACACTACAGAAACAACACACCAACACTACAGAAACAACACCGCAACACTACAGAAACAACACACCAACACTACAGAAACAACACAGCAACACTACTCAAACAATATACCAACACTACAGAAACAATACACCAACACTACTCAAACAACACACCAACACTACAGAAACAACACACCAACACTACAGAAACAACACAGCAACACTACTCAAACAACACACCAACACTACACAAACAATACACCAACACTACACAAACAATACACCAACACTACAGAAACAACACACCAACACTACAGAAACAACACAGCAACACTACACAAACAGCACACCAACACTACAGAAACAATACACCAACACTACAGAAACAACACACCAACACTACAGAAACAACACCGCAACACTACAGAAACAACACACCAACACTACAGAAACAACACAGCAACACTACTCAAACAATACACCAACACTACAGAAACAATACACAAACAATACACCAACACTACACAAACAATACACCAACACTACAGAAACAACACACCAACACTACAGAAACAACACCGCAACACTACAGAAACAACACACCAACACTACAGAAACAACACAGCAACACTACTCAAACAATACACCAACACTACAGAAACAATACACCAACACTACACAAACAACACACCAACACTACACAAACAATACACCGGTTGTGATGGTGCATTATGTGTGGTTTATTGTGAGTCCTCAGCAGAGAGGGATGACTCTCTAATCAAGTACCACAGGTCGCGTCTCCAGCCTATGGACAATCCGACAAGTCAGAGGTGAAGTCCACAAGACCTAAAGTGTTGTCATTGTCCAGTCCCCACAGGGGGTCATCAGGAGGCACCACAGTTATATTCAGCTCAGGTGCAGACCAGCAAACAAAGGTGATCCAATTATCTCCCCCATTGTGTCCTCATCCCTGCTGTGGCATTACACATGATAGCACAAAGGACCACAACTCACATACAGACAGTGAAACTGAAAAGATGTTCCTCCCCCTGAGGGGATATAAGGGCTTGTCCTGGGGAGGATGGGGATCTTCTGGATTTAGACCTTCAGGAGAGCTGAAGCTGAGGCCAGCGCTCTGAAGATGTTCCTGTGACTACCTTATCTTGTGGACTGTGTGTTGTTCCTGCATTGAACGTGACTTGTTCTGTCAACATTGGATGCAATAAACCCTGTTGGAGTTGCCCTGTCGTCTCTGGCTCTGTTGATCGTGTATTAATGTAACGAACCCCATGACAACTGGTGTCAGAAGTGGGATCAACAGAGTGCAGGAGAGATGGACAGAGGTCTGAACACCAGGATGTCTATCGTGAGGAGAGCAATTGTATTTTACCAGGAGGCAATGGACTGCCTTGGACCAAAGTTTACAGAAGACATTGAATGTTGGGCTTGGGATAAGGCTCTAACTATGGCAAGGAAGGAACAAGTCCTTGTGCGAGCTCGGGAGTTGCACCAGGAGACCATGGATGCTCTGGGATGTTTGGCCTCCAAGGATGATAAGTTCTGGGACTGGGACTGGAATTGGTGTCTGGCAACAGCGGAGCGAGAGGTGCCGCAAACATGGTGTGAACGGCCAGCACAGTGTTATAAGGATTGTGCTGCTGCTCCAGGCTCGGATCGCTACAGATCTCCAGAGAAAGCTCCAGAGTGTCCTGAGGTGAGTGATGTGAAGTCTGTGGGAAGCTTATACCATAAGACATGGGAGCACCAGGAGGAAGTAAAGGATTCTGGGCTTGATTCAGGACTGGAAGGAGTGCATACAGAGGATGTCAGGGTATCTGCAGAAACGGGTCCTGTGGATGATGAAGATGCAGGAGATGTGGCTAGCACTGGTGTGGACGATGAAGATACAGGAGATGTAAGTGGCACTGGTGTGGATGATGAGGACACAGGCGATATGGCTAGCACTAGACCTCCTGAAATCTTTGGCACTGAGATCACCAGTGCCAGTTCTGAAAGCCCAACTGAGGTTAAGTCACACGATACAGCCCCACTAGTGAGCAATGATGTTTGTGCTTCTCCTGGCAATGTGTTTCCTGCATTCCCTTCACCCCAGGATTTCCAAGAGGTTGAGGAACCCAACTGTATTGTTACCTTGAGGTCTGATTTGTCTGAGTCCAATGATTATGGGGATGTTACAGTCAGTATTGACTCTCCAGGCAAACAGTCTTCCAACCTGGATGAGGATGACACTGGAGTGTCAGCGAGTTCTAAGGTGGAAGAAGGATCATTGGGGGAGCAGGTCTGCGAAGGACAGCAAGACACTGGTCCCAACAGCAGTGGTGACCTTCATGATGGTGAGACTTCAGACCCTTTTCAAATATGCCCAAGGCCCTTGTTTTCTAAAAACGGTTGGACTTCTATCTCCCCATCTTCTGCCACCAACTTCTCTGGACTCACTACAATTCTGAATAGTGACTGTATTTTCTGGAATGATCTTTGCCTGGGTGATGGGTCAGATAGCCGGCCAGCATTACCCAATATATTGTGGTGGGATGCAGTGGGGAGGAAAGCGTCTGGATGGGCCATGTGGAGTCTGCAGAAACCTGTAAACTGGATAAAAGGTCCCAAGAAACCCCCTGACCCCAGAGACTCCATCTCACGGGCGGGACTGTCCTGGAGGCCACCGGATCAGCTCTTCCAAAGTGAACAGATGACGTGGAACTTTTGTGGAAGTGTCTTGAACTTTGTGATTGTGTTTCCAGACATTGCTCTTAGCCCCGGATATACATGTGCACTGGACTTTCTTTACAGCCTGTGGACTGTTCTTATTGAACTGTAATAAGTGGCTTATGAGTGAGGTGGCCAGCGGCCTGTGTAGGCCACATGGCCAGCTCACTTATTATATGAGGGGAGAGGTTGTGATGGTGCATTATGTGTGGTTTATTGTGAGTCCTCAGCAGAGAGGGATGACTCTCTAATCAAGTACCACAGGTCGCGTCTCCAGCCTATGGACAATCCGACAAGTCAGAGGTGAAGTCCACAAGACCTAAAGTGTTGTCATTGTCCAGTCCCCACAGGGGGTCATCAGGAGGCACCACAGTTATATTCAGCTCAGGTGCAGACCAGCAAACAAAGGTGATCCAATTATCTCCCCCATTGTGTCCTCATCCCTGCTGTGGCATTACACATGATAGCACAAAGGACCACAACTCACATACAGACAGTGAAACTGAAAAGATGTTCCTCCCCCTGAGGGGATATAAGGGCTTGTCCTGGGGAGGATGGGGATCTTCTGGATTTAGACCTTCAGGAGAGCTGAAGCTGAGGCCAGCGCTCTGAAGATGTTCCTGTGATCACCTTATCTTGTGGACTGTGTGTTGTTCCTGCATTGAACGTGACTTGTTCTGTCAACATTGGATGCAATAAACCCTGTTGGAGTTGCCCTGTCGTCTCTGGCTCTGTTGATCGTGTATTAACGTAACGAACCCCATGACACCAACACTACAGAAACAACACACCAACACTACAGAAACAACACAGCAACACTACAGAAACAACACACCAACACTACAGAAACAACACAGCAACACTACTCAAACAACACACCAACACTACACAAACAATACACCAACACTACAGAAACAATACACCAACACTACAGAAACAACACACCAACACTACAGAAACAACACAGCAACACTACACAAACAGCACACCAACACTACAGAAACAATACACCAACACTACAGAAACAACACACCAACACTACAGAAACAACACCGCAACACTACAGAAACAACACACCAACACTACAGAAACAACACAGCAACACTACTCAAACAATACACCAACACTACACAAACAATACACCAACACTACACAAACAATACACCAACACTACAGAAACAACACACCAACACTACAGAAACAACACCGCAACACTACAGAAACAACACACCAACACTACAGAAACAACACAGCAACACTACTCAAACAATACACCAACACTACAGAAACAATACACCAACACTACACAAACAACACACCAACACTACACAAACAATACACCAACACTACAGAAACAACACACCAACACTACAGAAACAACACAGCAACACTACACAAACAACACACCAACACTACAGAAACAATACACCAACACTACAGAAACAACACACCAACACTACACAAACAATACACCAACACTACAGAAACAACACACCAACACTACAGAAATAACACACCAACACTACAGAAACAACACACCAACACTACAGAAACAACACACCAACACTACAGAAACAACACACCAACACTACAGAAACAATACACCAACACTACAGAAACAACACACCAACACTACACAAACAATACACCAACACTACAGAAACAACACACCAACACTACAGAAACAATACACCAACACTACAGAAACAACACAGCAACACTACAGAAACAACACAGCAACACTACACAAACAGCACACCAACACTACAGAAACAACACACCAACACTACAGAAACAATACACCAACACTACAGAAACAACACAGCAACACTACACAAACAGCACACCAACACTACAGAAACAACACACCAACACTACACAAACAATACACCAACACTACAGAAACAACACACCAACACTACAGAAACAACACACCAACACTACAGAAACAACACACCAACACTACAGAAATAACACACCAACACTACAGAAACAACACACCAACACTACAGAAACAACACACCAACACTACAGAAACAACACACCAACACTACAGAAACAATACACCAACACTACAGAAACAATACACCAACACTACAGAAACAACACACCAACACTACACAAACAATACACCAACACTACAGAAACAACACACCAACACTACAGAAACAACACACAAACACTACAGAAACAACACCGCAACACTACACAAACAGCACACCAACACTACACAAACAACACACCAACACTACACAAACAATACACCAACACTACAGAAACAACACCGCAACACTACAGAAACAACACACCAACACTACAGAAACAACACACCAACACTACACAAACAATACACCAACACTACAGAAACAACACACCAACACTACAGAAACAACACACCAACACTACAGAAACAACACACCAACACTACAGAAACAACACAGCAACACTACTCAAACATTTCACAAACAATTCACAAACAAACATCCAAACCAGCATGGATGATTTGAATGGAAAGTTTTATTTACCCTGTAAAAGGGGAAGTACCTGAATGTCTTGTTAACCCTGTCCATGCCAGAAGCAGAGTATGCAAACTACATCACCTAGATACAACGGTGTTCAAACCAAACCCTAAGCCACGACATGCAGCCACACAGTCTCATGTAGTTAAACAGGCCGACAGCCTGGCAGATCTTATTATCAGGTATGTGACAAGACATGGAAGGGCTCGGTATCAAACATAATGACATATAAAGCCCGGGAGATGGGGAGTGTCTCCGTTTATTGACACATGATGACAATGTCTCAGTGGTCACACTGCAATCAGTATCCATCTAGACGTGATGCTTCCCACCGGATGCTGCATTCAGCCTCCATCCTGCAGTACAATTTATATTCCTACTACACAATCTAATGGTTTGCACCAAGCTCCATAATCTGAACTCTCTTGCTCCTACAGGGAGCGAATTCTAATAATGACATTTTAATACAGAATTGCTGAATATGCAACTCCCAAATATATAAATGTAAACCAATGCCAAAATAATTCAGCGTTTCAAAGAGTGATTTACTTTAAATATAGAGGCGTCCACTTCCTGGTTATAATCCTGCTTTCCAGCATGTTTCCATGGAATACGGAAGAGAGTCTTGCTGTCATTTTCCCACACGAGCCCTGGGTACAAGGAGCTGTCGATTTGCTCAATCAGCCACTGCCGGAGACGTCTGCCACCATTACGATCGCACATCTACCATGAAAAGAAGTCAAATAAGGAGTTAATTATTAAAAATAAAGAACAATGTCTTATCCAGCCTTGTGCAATGCAGGTAGTGATCCACATGAGCTTTTATTGAGATGCAGTATTGATCCACACACAATAGTAATACTGAGGAAGTAACTGAATGAACAAGGCAAATGCTCCAATATTTGCTTACAGCTAAACGTCACATTTGAACACAATTTTACAGACAGAATAAATGTACATAAACAGTTAAATCAGATTGTAGATACATTACATTATTTATCTTGTACTGATCCTGAATTCCATCCTGTATTATACTCCAGAGCTGCACTCACTATTCTGCTGGTGGAGTCACTGTGTACATACATTACATTACTTATCCTATACTGATCCTGAGTTACATCCTGTATTATACTCCAGAGCTGCACTCACTATTCTGCTGGTGGAATCACTGTGTACATACATTACATTACTTATCCTGTACTGATCCTGAGTTACATCCTGTATTATACTCCAGAGCTGCACTCACTATTCTGCTGGTGGAGTCACTGTGTACATACATTACTTATCCTGTACTGATCCTGAGTTATATCCTGTATTATACTCCAGAGCTGCACTCACTATTCTGCTGGTGGAATCACTGTGTACATACATTACATTACTTATCCTATACTGATCCTGAGTTACATCCTGTATTATACTCCAGAGCTGCACTCACTATTCTGCTGGTGGAATCACTGTGTACATACATTACATTACTTATCCTGTACTGATCCTGAGTTACATCCTGTATTATACTCCAGAGCTGCACTCACTATTCTGCTGGTGGAGTCACTGTGTACATACATTACTTATCCTGTACTGATCCTGAGTTATATCCTGTATTATACTCCAGAGCTGCACTCACTATTCTGCTGGTGGAATCACTGTGTACATACATTACATTACTTATCCTATACTGATCCTGAGTTACATCCTGTATTATACTCCAGAGCTGCACTCACTATTCTGCTGGTGGAATCACTGTGTACATACATTACATTACTTATCCTGTACTGATCCTGAGTTACATCCTGTATTATACTCCAGAGCTGCACTCGCTATTCTGCTAGTGGAGTCACTGTGTACATACATTACATTACTTATCCTGTACTGATCCTGAGTTATATCCTGTATTATACTCCAGAGCTGCACTCACTATTCTGCTGGTGGAGTCACTGTATACATACATTACATTACTTATCCTGTACTGATCCTGAGTTACATCCTGTATTATACTCCAGAGCTGCACTCACTATTCTGCTGGTGGAGTCACTGTGTACATACATTACATTACTTATCCTGTACTGATCGTGAGTTACATCCTGTATTATACTCCAGAGCTGCACTCACTATTCTGCTGGTGAAGTCACCGTGTACATACATTACATTACTTATCCTGTATTATACTCCAGAGCTGCACTCACTATTCTGCGGGTGGAGTCACTGTATACATACATTACATTACTTATCCTGTACTGATCCTGAGTTACATCCAGTATTATACTCCAGAGCTACACTCACTATTCTGCTGGTGGAGTCACTGTGTACATACATTACATTAGTTATCTTGCACTGATCCTGAGTTACATCCTATATTATACTCCAGAGCTGCACTCGCTATTCTGCTGGTGAAGTCACCGTGTACATACATTACATTACTTATCCTGTATTATACTCCAGAGCTGCACTCACTATTCTGCGGGTGGAGTCACCGTGTACATACATTACATTACTCATCCTGTACTGATCCTGAGTTATATCCTGTATTATTCTCCAGAGCTGCACTCACTATTCTGCTGGTGGAGTCACTGTGTATATACATTACATTACTTATCCTGTACTGATCCTGAGTTACATCCTGTATTAGGGCATGACCACACGTGGCGGATTTCCTCCCCAACTGTCCGCATCAATGCCGCACAGAATCTGCGTTGCAGATTCTGCTGCGGATCTGCACAAAATGTGCAGTAAATTGATGCGGACTAGCTGCTGCGGACTGCGGGAAAAGTGCTTCCCTTCTCCCTATCAGTGCAGGATAGAGAGAAGGGACAGCACTTTCCCTAGTGAAAGTAAACGAATTTCATACTTACCGGCCGTTGTCTTGGTGACGCGTCCCTCTTTCGGCATCCAGCCCGACCTCCCTGGATGACGCGCCAGTCCATGTGACCGCTGCAGCCTGTGCTTGGCCTGTGATTGGCTGCAGCCGTCACTTAGACTGAAACGTCATCCTGGGAGGCCGGACTGGAGACAGAAGCAGGGAGTTCTCGGTAAGTATGAACTTATATTTTTTTACAGGTTGCTGTATATTGTGATCGGTAGTCACTGTCCCGGGTGCAGAAACAGTTACTGCCGATCGCTTAACTCTTTCAGCACCCTGGACAGTGACTATTTACTGACGTCTCCTAGCAACGCTCCCGTCATTACGGGAGCCCCATTGACTTCCTCAGTCTGGCTGTAGACCTAGAAATACATAGGTCCAGCCAGAATGAAGAAATGTCATGGCAAAAAAGCAAGACGGATCCGCAGCACACATAACATGTGCATGACAGCTGCGGACTTCATTGCGGAACTTTGAATCTCCATTGAAGTCAATGGAGAAATTCCGCCATGAGTCCGCCACTGCTCCGCAACAGACAGAGCATGCTGCGGACACCAAATTCCGCTCCGCAGCCTATGCTCCGCAGCGGAATGTTACGCATAGTCTAAACGAACACTTCTAAATAGAAGTGGAAGTCAATGCAGAAACGGCTCCGCTGCGGATTAACGCTGCGGAGTGTCCGCAGCGGAATTTAAGTGAAATTCCGCCACGTGTGAATCCAGCCTTATACTCCAGAGCTGAACTCACTATTCTGATGGCGGAATCACTGTGTACATACATGACTCAACTTACACAATAGTTACAGCTTGTATTATACTCCTAAAATGTAGGGAGGCGTTTATTTTTTTCTTATATCAGATGATTGTAAAGTGTGTAAAGGCTGCAGAGCTGAAATCTCCCGGCATTCCCTTCTGGTTAGTGTTGTCTCTGTATGATACCAGGCACTGTGCAGTCACCTGATGTAGAAAAAAAACAACTGCTCCTGCAATAATAGGGGCTTAACTCAGCTGTTAGAGGATTTTCTGTCCACAAGCTTGCTGACTGCTTCCAATCGCAATCAAAAACCAACAATCAGTGTGCACAAACATTTATTTGTTAAAACATAGCACATGCTTTCTCTGCTGCACTGAGCATTGCTGCGCTGTATGTAGGGAATTGTTATGTGCCAGTAAGCGGCTGCCTAGAACGTTATTGAGATGGGGGTATAATTTATGGATTAAAAAAGCCAATTGACTCTGACTTTATAAAAGTTGCAAAACCCCTATTGCGCAATAGTGGCGACTTGAAAAGTCACCGTTAGAACACATTTACCACCCTCCCTCCCTATTTATGCTACAAACCACCTGCAGCTTCCTGTGCATCTATATATAGTCCAGGTGGCATCATCGTCCTGAGAGTCCACGCCTGTAATACTGAGGCAGCACTCAGACAACAGCTTCTGAGCCAAGTTCAGGACCCCACGCAGAACATGAAAATGTATCCCATGCTTCACCAATGCCGAGAATCTTCACAGAAAACATAACAACGGCAGAGGCAGAACCTGAAGCTCATGGGCGCCAATGCAAAATCTGTATCGGGCCCCCGGACCCCAGCTACCATGTGCCACTTATAATACTGGTGCCCCTGGGCTCCAGGAACCTTGTGCAATTGCTACCTCTGCACCCGCTATAACTACACACCTGAGCAATAGTAATAATGACAACAATAATAACAATGTGTCAGTTAGGATTAACACATTCATCCCAGGGTCAGTGTATAATGTGGATCTCTCAGATTTGCGGAAACTTCTAGTTCCACACCAGCTATGGGGTTACTTGCTGTCTCTCTTAGTGCTGATAGTGGAATTGTGAGTAATACATAGTAGACCTAGCTATGTATGATAATGTGGACTACCTCTGTAAGGGCGGGTTCACACATAGCGGAATTTCACTTAAATTCCGCTGCGGACACTCCGCAGCGTTAATCCGCAGCGGAGCCGTTTCTCCATTGACTTTCACTTTAATTTAGCAGTGTTCGTTTACACGATGCGTACAATTCCGCTGCGGAGCATAGGCTGCGGAGCGGAATTTGGTGTCCGCAGCATGCTCTGTCTGTTGCGGAGCAGTGGCGGACTGGTTGCGGACTCATGGCGGAATTTCTCCATTGACTTCAATGGAGAGTCAAAATTCCGCAATGAAGTCCGCAGATCTTATGTGTGCTGCGGAGCGTATTGTTTTTACTACCATGACATTTCTTCATTCTGGCTGGACCTATGTATTTCTAGGTCTACAGCCAGACTGAGGAAGTCAATGGGGCTCCCGTAATGACGGGAGCGTTGCTAGGAGACGTCTGTAAATAGTCACTGTCCAGGGTGCTGAAAGAGTTACGCGATCGGCAGTAACTGTTTCTGCACCCGGGACAGTGACTACCGATCCCAATATACATGTATCTGTAAAAAAAAATATAAGTTCATACTTACCGAGAACTCCCTGCGTCTGTCTCCAGTCCGGCCTCCCAGGATGACGTTTCAGTGTAAGTGACGGCTGCAGCCAATCACAGGCCAAGCACAGGCTGCAGCGGTCACATGGACTGGAGCGTCATCCAGGGAGGTCGGGCCGGATGCCGAAAGAGGGACGCGTCACCAAGACAACGGGCGGTAAGTATGAATTTCTTTGACTTTCACTAGGGAAAGTGCTGTCCCTTCTCTCTATCCTGCACTGAATAGGGAGAAGAGAAGCACTTTTCCTGCAGTCCGCAGCGGCCAGTCCGCATCAATTTTCTGCACATTTTGTGCAGATCCGCTGCAGAATCTGCAACGCAGATTCTGTGCGGCATTGATGCGGACAGTTGCGGAGGAATTCCGCCATGTGTGGTCATGCCCTAATACTCAAGCATATATATTACCTCTACCTGTGTATAATAATGTGCACACTATCATGTATAAGGTCTAGAATAACCCCTGCATTACCTCTGCCTGTGTATAATATAAATCTATATATCAACCTAACTGTAATAATGTGTCATTTCTGTCTGTGTATAATAATAACAATAAAAAACAATACAACTTCTTAAAATAAGTTTTGCACGTGTGTGTGCGCACACACACACACACACACACACACACACACACACCTGCCTGTATATAATAATACTAGTTAGAATGTGTATATATAATATCTGGCAGTATATATCAGTCTCTCTCCTGCCTGTATATAATAATACTAGTTATAATGTGTATATAATATCTGGCAGTATATATCAGTCTCTCTCCTGCCTGTATATAATAATACTAGTTATAATGTGTATATATAATATCTGGCAGTATATATCAGTCTCTCCCCTGCCTGTATATAATAATACTAGTTATAATGTGTATATATAATATCTGGCAGTATATATCAGTCTCTCTCCTGCCTGTATATAATAATACTAGTTATAATGTGTATATATAATATCTGGCAGTATATATCAGTCTCTCTCCTGCCTGTATATAATAATACTAGTTATAATGTGTATATATAATATCTGGCAGTATATATCAGTCTCTCCCCTGCCTGTATATAATAATACTAGTTATAATGTGTATATATAATATCTGGCAGTATATATCAGTCTCTCCCCTGCCTGTATATAATAATACTAGTTATAATGTGTATATAATATCTGGCAGTATATATCAGTCTCTCCCCTGCCTGTATATAATAATACTAGTTATAATGTGTATATATAATATCTGGCAGTATATATCAGTCTCTCCCCTGCCTGTATATAATAATACTAGTTATAATGTGTATATAATATCTGGCAGTATATATCAGTCTCTCCCCTGCCTGTATATAATAATACTAGTTATAATGTGTATATATAATATCTGGCAGTATATATCAGTCTCTCCCCTGCCTGTATATAATAATACTAGTTATAATGTGTATATATAATATCTGGCAGTATATATCAGTCTCTCTCCTGCCTGTATATAATAATACTAGTTATAATGTGTGTATATATAATATCTGGCAGTATATATCAGTCTCTCCCCTGCCTGTATATAATAATACTAGTTATAATGTGTATATATAATATCTGGCAGTATATATCAGTCTCCCCCCCTGCCTGTATATAATAATACTAGTTATAATGTGTATATAATATCTGGCAGTATATATCAGTCTCTCTCCTGCCTGTATATAATAATACTAGTTATAATGTGTGTATATATAATATCTGGCAGTATATATCAGTCTCTCTCCTGCCTGTATATAATAATACTAGTTATAATGTGTATATATAATATCTGGCAGTATATATCAGTCTCTCTCCTGCCTGTATATAATAATACTAGTTATAATGTGTATATATAATATCTGGCAGTATATATCAGTCTCTCCCCTGCCTGTATATAATAATACTAGTTATAATGTGTATATATAATATCTGGCAGTATATATCAGTCTCTCCCCTGCCTGTATATAATAATACTAGTTATAATGTGTATATATAATATCTGGCAGTATATATCAGTCTCTCTCCTGCCTGTATATAATAATACTAGTTATAATGTGTATATATAATATCTGGCAGTATATATCAGTCTCTCCCCTGCCTGTATGTAATAATACTAGTTATAATGTGTATATATAATATCTGGCAGTATATATCAGTCTCTCTCCTGCCTGTATATAATAATACTAGTTATAATGTGTATATATAATATCTGGCAGTATATATCAGTCTCTCTCCTGCCTGTATATAATAATACTAGTTATAATGTGTATATATAATATCTGGCAGTATATATCAGTCTCTCCCCTGCCTGTATATAATAATACTAGTTATAATGTGTATATATAATATCTGGCAGTATATATCAGTCTCTCCCCTGCCTGTATATAATAATACTAGTTATAATGTGTATATAATATCTGGCAGTATATATCAGTCTCCCCCCTGCCTGTATATAATAATACTAGTTATAATGTGTATATATAATATCTGGCAGTATATATCAGTCTCTCCCCTGCCTGTATATAATAATACTAGTTATAATGTGTATATATAATATCTGGCAGTATATATCAGTCTCTCCCCTGCCTGTATATAATAATACTAGTTATAATGTGTATATAATATCTGGCAGTATATATCAGTCTCTCCCCTGCCTGTATATAATAATACTAGTTATAATGTGTATATAATATCTGGCAGTATATATCAGTCTCTCCCCTGCCTGTATATAATAATACTAGTTATAATGTGTATATATAATATCTGGCAGTATATATCAGTCTCTCCCCTGCCTGTATATAATAATACTAGTTATAATGTGTATATAATATCTGGCAGTATATATCAGTCTCTCCCCTGCCTGTATGTAATAATACTAGTTATAATGTGTATATATAATATCTGGCAGTATATATCAGTCTCTCCCGTGCCTGTATATAATAATACTAGTTATAATGTGTATATATAATATCTGGCAGTATATATCAGTCTCTCCCCCTGCCTGTATATAATAATACTAGTTATAATGTGTATATATAATATCTGGCAGTATATATCAGTCTCTCCCCCTGCCTGTATATAATAATACTAGTTATAATGTGTATATATAATATCTGGCAGTATATATCAGTCTCTCCCGTGCCTGTATATAATAATACTAGTTATAATGTGTATATATAATATCTGGCAGTATATATCAGTCTCTCCCCTGCCTGTATATAATAATACTAGTTATAATGTGTATATAATATCTGGCAGTATATATCAGTCTCTCCCCTGCCTGTATATAATAATACTAGTTATAATGTGTGTATATAATATCTGGCAGTATATATCAGTCTCTCCCCTGCCTGTATATAATAATACTAGTTATAATGTGTATATATAATATCTGGCAGTATATATCAGTCTCTCCCCTGCCTGTATATAATAATACTAGTTATAATGTGTATATATAATATCTGGCAGTATATATCAGTCTCTCCCCTGCCTGTATATAATAATACTAGTTATAATGTGTATATATAATATCTGGCAGTATATATCAGTCTCTCCCCTGCCTGTATATAATAATACTAGTTATAATGTGTATATAATATCTGGCAGTATATATCAGTCTCCCCCCTGCCTGTATATAATAATACTAGTTATAATGTGTATATATAATATCTGGCAGTATATATCAGTCTCCCCCCTGCCTGTATATAATAATACTAGTTATAATGTGTATATATAATATCTGGCAGTATATATCAGTCTCTCCCCTGCCTGTATATAATAATACTAGTTATAATGTGTATATATAATATCTGGCAGTATATATCAGTCTCTCCCCTGCCTGTATATAATAATACTAGTTATAATGTGTATATATAATATCTGGCAGTATATATCAGTCTCCCCCCTGCCTGTATATAATAATACTAGTTATAATGTGTATATATAATATCTGGCAGTATATATCAGTCTCTCCCCTGCCTGTATATAATAATACTAGTTATAATGTGTATATATAATATCTGGCAGTATATATCAGTCTCCCCCCTGCCTGTATATAATAATACTAGTTATAATGTGTATATATAATATCTGGCAGTATATATCAGTCTCTCCCCTGCCTGTATATAATAATACTAGTTATAATGTGTATATATAATATCTGGCAGTATATATCAGTCTCTCCCCTGCCTGTATATAATAATACTAGTTATAATGTGTATATATAATATCTGGCAGTATATATCAGTCTCTCTCCTGCCTGTATATAATAATACTAGTTATAATGTGTATATATAATATCTGGCAGTATATATCAGTCTCTCCCCTGCCTGTATATAATAATACTAGTTATAATGTGTATATATAATATCTGGCAGTATATATCAGTCTCCCCCCTGCCTGTATATAATAATACTAGTTATAATGTGTATATATAATATCTGGCAGTATATATCAGTCTCTCCCCTGCCTGTATATAATAATACTAGTTATAATGTGTATATATAATATCTGGCAGTATATATCAGTCTCTCCCCTGCCTGTATATAATAATACTAGTTATAATGTGTATATATAATATCTGGCAGTATATATCAGTCTCTCCCCTGCCTGTATATAATAATACTAGTTATAATGTGTATATATAATATCTGGCAGTATATATCAGTATCTCCCCTGCCTGTATATAATAATACTAGTTATAATGTGTATATATAATATCTGGCAGTATATATCAGTCTCTCCCCTGCCTGTATATAATAATACTAGTTATAATGTGTATATAATATCTGGCAGTATATATCAGTCTCTCCCCTGCCTGTATATAATAATACTAGTTATAATGTGTATATATAATATCTGGCAGTATATATCAGTCTCTCCCCTGCCTGTATATAATAATACTAGTTATAATGTGTATATATAATATCTGGCAGTATATATCAGTCTCTCCCCCTGCCTGTATATAATAATACTAGTTATAATGTGTATATATAATATCTGGCAGTATATATCAGTCTCTCCCCTGCCTGTATATAATAATACTAGTTATAATGTGTATATATAATATCTGGCAGTATATATCAGTCTCTCCCCTGCCTGTATATAATAATACTAGTTATAATGTGTATATATAATATCTGGCAGTATATATCAGTCTCTCCCCTGCCTGTATATAATAATACTAGTTATAATGTGTATATATAATATCTGGCAGTATATATCAGTCTCTCCCCTGCCTGTATATAATAATACTAGTTATAATGTGTATATAATATCTGGCAGTATATATCAGTCTCTCCCCTGCCTGTATATAATAATACTAGTTATAATGTGTATATATAATATCTGGCAGTATATATCAGTCTCTCCCCTGCCTGTATATAATAATACTAGTTATAATGTGTATATATAATATCTGGCAGTATATATCAGTCTCTCCCCTGCCTGTATATAATAATACTAGTTATAATGTGTATATATAATATCTGGCAGTATATATCAGTCTCTCCCCTGCCTGTATATAATAATACTAGTTATAATGTGTATATATAATATCTGGCAGTATATATCAGTCTCTCCCCTGCCTGTATATAATAATACTAGTTATAATGTGTATATATAATATCTGGCAGTATATATCAGTCTCTCTCCTGCCTGTATATAATAATACTAGTTATAATGTGTATATATAATATCTGGCAGTATATATCAGTCTCTCCCCTGCCTGTATATAATAATACTAGTTATAATGTGTATATATAATATCTGGCAGTATATATCAGTCTCTCCCCTGCCTGTATATAATAATACTAGTTATAATGTGTATATATAATATCTGGCAGTATATATCAGTCTCTCTCCTGCCTGTATATAATAATACTAGTTATAATGTGTATATATAATATCTGGCAGTATATATCAGTCTCTCCCCTGCCTGTATATAATAATACTAGTTATAATGTGTATATATAATATCTGGCAGTATATATCAGTCTCTCCCCTGCCTGTATATAATAATACTAGTTATAATGTGTATATAATATCTGGCAGTATATATCAGTCTCTCCCCTGCCTGTATATAATAATACTAGTTATAATGTGTATATATAATATCTGGCAGTATATATCAGTCTCTCCCCTGCCTGTATATAATAATACTAGTTATAATGTGTATATATAATATCTGGCAGTATATATCAGTCTCTCCCCTGCCTGTATATAATAATACTAGTTATAATGTGTATATATAATATCTGGCAGTATATATCAGTCTCTCCCCTGCCTGTATATAATAATACTAGTTATAATGTGTATATATAATATCTGGCAGTATATATCAGTCTCTCCCCTGCCTGTATATAATAATACTAGTTATAATGTGTATATATAATATCTGGCAGTATATATCAGTCTCTCTCCTGCCTGTATATAATAATACTAGTTATAATGTGTATATAATATCTGGCAGTATATATCAGTCTCTCCCCTGCCTGTATATAATAATACTAGTTATAATGTGTATATAATATCTGGCAGTATATATCAGTCTCTCCCCTGCCTGTATATAATAATACTAGTTATAATGTGTATATATAATATCTGGCAGTATATATCAGTCTCTCCCCTGCCTGTATATAATAGTACTAGTTATAATGTGTATATAATATCTGGCAGTATATATCAGTCTCTCCCCTGCCTGTATATAATAATACTAGTTATAATGTGTATATATAATATCTGGCAGTATATATCAGTCTCTCCCCTGCCTGTATATAATAATACTAGTTATAATGTGTATATATAATATCTGGCAGTATATATCAGTCTCTCTCCTGCCTGTATATAATAATACTAGTTATAATGTGTATATATAATATCTGGCAGTATATATCAGTCTCTCCCCTGCCTGTATATAATAATACTAGTTATAATGTGTATATATAATATCTGGCAGTATATATCAGTCTCTCCCCTGCCTGTATATAATAATACTAGTTATAATGTGTATATAATATCTGGCAGTATATATCAGTCTCTCCCCTGCCTGTATATAATAATACTAGTTATAATGTGTATATATAATATCTGGCAGTATATATCAGTCTCTCCCCTGCCTGTATATAATAATACTAGTTATAATGTGTATATAATATCTGGCAGTATATATCAGTCTCTCTCCTGCCTGTATATAATAATACTAGTTATAATGTGTATATAATATCTGGCAGTATATATCAGTCTCTCCCCTGCCTGTATATAATAATACTAGTTATAATGTGTATATAATATCTGGCAGTATATATCAGTATCTCCCCTGCCTGTATATAATAATACTAGTTATAATGTGTATATATAATATCTGGCAGTATATATCAGTCTCTCTCCTGCCTGTATATAATAATACTAGTTATAATGTGTATATATAATATCTGGCAGTATATATCAGTCTCTCTCCTGCCTGTATATAATAATACTAGTTATAATGTATATATAATATCTGGCAGTATATATCAGTCTCTCCCCTGCCTGTATATAATAATACTAGTTATAATGTGTATATATAATATCTGGCAGTATATATCAGTCTCTCCCCTGCCTGTATATAATAATACTAGTTATAATGTGTATATAATATCTGGCAGTATATATCAGTCTCTCCCCTGCCTGTATATAATAATACTAGTTATAATGTGTATATATAATATCTGGCAGTATATATCAGTCTCTCCCCTGCCTGTATATAATAATACTAGTTATAATGTGTATATATAATATCTGGCAGTATATATCAGTCTCTCCCCTGCCTGTATATAATAATACTAGTTATAATGTGTATATATAATATCTGGCAGTATATATCAGTCTCTCCCCTGCCTGTATATAATAATACTAGTTATAATGTGTATATATAATATCTGGCAGTATATATCAGTCTCTCCCCTGCCTGTATATAATAATACTAGTTATAATGTGTATATAATATCTGGCAGTATATATCAGTCTCTCCCCTGCCTGTATATAATAATACTAGTTATAATGTGTATATAATATCTGGCAGTATATATCAGTCTCTCCCCTGCCTGTATATAATAATACTAGTTATAATGTGTGTATATAATATCTGGCAGTATATATCAGTCTCTCCCCTGCCTGTATATAATAATACTAGTTATAATGTGTATATATAATATCTGGCAGTATATATCAGTCTCTCCCCTGCCTGTATATAATAATACTAGTTATAATGTGTATATATAATATCTGGCAGTATATATCAGTCTCTCCCCTGCCTGTATATAATAATACTAGTTATAATGTGTATATATAATATCTGGCAGTATATATCAGTCTCTCTCCTGCCTGTATATTATAATACTAGTTATAATGTGTATATATAATATCTGGCAGTATATATCAGTCTCTCCCCTGCCTGTATATAATAATACTAGTTATAATGTGTATATATAATATCTGGCAGTATATATCAGTCTCTCTCCTGCCTGTATATAATAATACTAGTTATAATGTGTATATAATATCTGGCAGTATATATCAGTCTCTCCCCTGCCTGTATATAATAATACTAGTTATAATGTGTGTATATATAATATCTGGCAGTATATATCAGTCTCCCCCCTGCCTGTATATAATAATACTAGTTAGAATGTGTGTATATAATATCTGGCAGTATATATCAGTCTCTCCCCTGCCTGTATATAATAATACTAGTTATAATGTGTGTATATAATATCTGGCAGTATATATCAGTCTCTCCCCTGCCTGTATATAATAATACTAGTTATAATGTGTGTATATAATATCTGGCAGTATATATCAGTCTCTCCCCTGCCTGTATATAATAATACTAGTTATAATGTGTATATATAATATCTGGCAGTATATATCAGTCTCTCCCCTGCCTGTATATAATAATACTAGTTATAATGTGTATATATAATATCTGGCAGTATATATCAGTCTCTCCCCTGCCTGTATATAATAATACTAGTTATAATGTGTATATATAATATCTGGCAGTATATATCAGTCTCTCCCCTGCCTGTATATAATAATACTAGTTATAATGTGTATATATAATATCTGGCAGTATATATCAGTCTCTCCCCTGCCTGTATATAATAATACTAGTTATAATGTGTATATAATATCTGGCAGTATATATCAGTCTCTCCCCTGCCTGTATATAATAATACTAGTTATAATGTGTATATATAATATCTGGCAGTATATATCAGTCTCTCCCCTGCCTGTATATAATAGTACTAGTTATAATGTGTATATATAATATCTGGCAGTATATATCAGTCTCTCCCCTGCCTGTATATAATAATACTAGTTATAATGTGTATATATAATATCTGGCAGTATATATCAGTCTCTCCCCTGCCTGTATATAATAATACTAGTTATAATGTGTATATATAATATCTGGCAGTATATATCAGTCTCTCCCCTGCCTGTATATAATAATACTAGTTATAATGTGTATATATAATATCTGGCAGTATATATCAGTCTCTCCCCTGCCTGTATATAATAATACTAGTTATAATGTGTATATATAATATCTGGCAGTATATATCAGTCTCTCCCCTGCCTGTATATAATAATACTAGTTATAATGTGTATATATAATATCTGGCAGTATATATCAGTCTCTCTCCTGCCTGTATATAATAATACTAGTTATAATGTGTATATATAATATCTGGCAGTATATATCAGTCTCCCCCCCTGCCTGTATATAATAATACTAGTTATAATGTGTATATATAATATCTGGCAGTATATATCAGTCTCTCCCCTGCCTGTATATAATAATACTAGTTATAATGTGTATATATAATATCTGGCAGTATATATCAGTCTCTCCCCTGCCTGTATATAATAATACTAGTTATAATGTGTATATATAATATCTGGCAGTATATATCAGTCTCTCTCCTGCCTGTATATAATAATACTAGTTATAATGTGTATATATAATATCTGGCAGTATATATCAGTCTCCCCCCCTGCCTGTATATAATAATACTAGTTATAATGTGTATATATAATATCTGGCAGTATATATCAGTCTCTCCCCTGCCTGTATATAATAATACTAGTTATAATGTGTATATATAATATCTGGCAGTATATATCAGTCTCTCCCCTGCCTGTATATAATAATACTAGTTATAATGTGTATATATAATATCTGGCAGTATATATCAGTCTCTCTCCTGCCTGTATATAATAATACTAGTTATAATGTGTATATATAATATCTGGCAGTATATATCAGTCTCTCTCCTGCCTGTATATAATAATACTAGTTATAATGTGTATATATAATATCTGGCAGTATATATCAGTCTCCCCCCTGCCTGTATATAATAATACTAGTTATAATGTGTATATATAATATCTGGCAGTATATATCAGTCTCTCTCCTGCCTGTATATAATAATACTAGTTATAATGTGTATATATAATATCTGGCAGTATATATCAGTCTCTCTCCTGCCTGTATATAATAATACTAGTTATAATGTGTATATATAATATCTGGCAGTATATATCAGTCTCTCCCCTGCCTGTATATAATAATACTAGTTATAATGTGTATATATAATATCTGGCAGTATATATCAGTCTCTCCCCTGCCTGTATATAATAATACTAGTTATAATGTGTATATATAATATCTGGCAGTATATATCAGTCTCTCCCCTGCCTGTATATAATAATACTAGTTATAATGTGTATATAATATCTGGCAGTATATATCAGTCTCTCTCCTGCCTGTATATAATAATACTAGTTATAATGTGTATATATAATATCTGGCAGTATATATCAGTCTCTCCCCTGCCTGTATATAATAATACTAGTTATAATGTGTATATATAATATCTGGCAGTATATATCAGTCTCTCCCCTGCCTGTATATAATAATACTAGTTATAATGTGTATATATAATATCTGGCAGTATATATCAGTCTCTCCCCTGCCTGTATATAATAATACTAGTTATAATGTGTATATAATATCTGGCAGTATATATCAGTCTCTCTCCTGCCTGTATATAATAATACTAGTTATAATGTGTATATAATATCTGGCAGTATATATCAGTCTCTCCCCTGCCTGTATATAATAATACTAGTTATAATGTATATATAATATCTGGCAGTATATATCAGTCTCTCCCCTGCCTGTATATAATAATACTAGTTATAATGTGTATATATAATATCTGGCAGTATATATCAGTCTCTCCCCTGCCTGTATATAATAATACTAGTTATAATGTGTATATATAATATCTGGCAGTATATATCAGTCTCTCCCCTGCCTGTATATAATAATACTAGTTATAATGTGTATATAATATCTGGCAGTATATATCAGTCTCTCCCCTGCCTGTATATAATAATACTAGTTATAATGTGTATATATAATATCTGGCAGTATATATCAGTCTCTCTCCTGCCTGTATATAATAATACTAGTTATAATGTGTATATATAATATCTGGCAGTATATATCAGTCTCCCCCCCTGCCTGTATATAATAATACTAGTTATAATGTGTATATATAATATCTGGCAGTATATATCAGTCTCTCCCCTGCCTGTATATAATAATACTAGTTATAATGTGTATATATAATATCTGGCAGTATATATCAGTCTCTCCCCTGCCTGTATATAATAATACTAGTTATAATGTGTATATAATATCTGGCAGTATATATCAGTCTCCCCCCTGCCTGTATATAATAATACTAGTTATAATGTGTATATAATATCTGGCAGTATATATCAGTCTCTCCCCTGCCTGTATATAATAATACTAGTTATAATGTGTATATATAATATCTGGCAGTATATATCAGTCTCTCCCCTGCCTGTATATAATAATACTAGTTATAATGTGTATATATAATATCTGGCAGTATATATCAGTCTCTCCCCTGCCTGTATATAATAATACTAGTTATAATGTGTATATAATATCTGGCAGTATATATCAGTCTCTCCCCTGCCTGTATATAATAATACTAGTTATAATGTGTATATATAATATCTGGCAGTATATATCAGTCTCTCCCCTGCCTGTATATAATAATACTAGTTATAATGTGTATATATAATATCTGGCAGTATATATCAGTCTCTCCCCTGCCTGTATATAATAATACTAGTTATAATGTGTATATAATATCTGGCAGTATATATCAGTCTCTCCCCTGCCTGTATATAATAATACTAGTTATAATGTGTATATATAATATCTGGCAGTATATATCAGTCTCTCCCCTGCCTGTATATAATAATACTAGTTATAATGTGTATATATAATATCTGGCAGTATATATCAGTCTCTCTCCTGCCTGTATATAATAATACTAGTTATAATGTGTATATATAATATCTGGCAGTATATATCAGTCTCTCTCCTGCCTGTATATAATAATACTAGTTATAATGTGTATATATAATATCTGGCAGTATATATCAGTCTCTCTCCTGCCTGTATATAATAATACTAGTTATAATGTGTATATATAATATCTGGCAGTATATATCAGTCTCTCCCCTGCCTGTATATTATAATACTAGTTATAATGTGTATATAATATCTGGCAGTATATATCAGTCTCTCTCCTGCCTGTATATAATAATACTAGTTATAATGTGTATATATAATATCTGGCAGTATATATCAGTATCTCCCCTGCCTGTATATAATAATACTAGTTATAATGTGTATATATAATATCTGGCAGTATATATCAGTCTCTCTCCTGCCTGTATATAATAATACTAGTTATAATGTGTATATAATATCTGGCAGTATATATCAGTCTCTCCCCTGCCTGTATATAATAATACTAGTTATAATGTGTATATATAATATCTGGCAGTATATATCAGTCTCTCCCCTGCCTGTATATAATAATACTAGTTATAATGTGTATATATAATATCTGGCAGTATATATCAGTCTCTCCCCTGCCTGTATATAATAATACTAGTTATAATGTGTATATAATATCTGGCAGTATATATCAGTCTCTCCCCTGCCTGTATATAATAATACTAGTTATAATGTGTATATAATATCTGGCAGTATATATCAGTCTCTCCCCTGCCTGTATATAATAATACTAGTTATAATGTGTATATATAATATCTGGCAGTATATATCAGTCTCTCCCCTGCCTGTATATAATAATACTAGTTATAATGTGTATATATAATATCTGGCAGTATATATCAGTCTCTCCCCTGCCTGTATATAATAATACTAGTTATAATGTGTATATATAATATCTGGCAGTATATATCAGTCTCTCCCCTGCCTGTATATAATAATACTAGTTATAATGTGTATATATAATATCTGGCAGTATATATCAGTCTCTCCCCTGCCTGTATATAATAATACTAGTTATAATGTGTATATATAATATCTGGCAGTATATATCAGTCTCTCCCCTGCCTGTATATAATAATACTAGTTATAATGTGTATATATAATATCTGGCAGTATATATCAGTCTCTCCCCTGCCTGTATATAATAATACTAGTTATAATGTGTATATATAATATCTGGCAGTATATATCAGTCTCTCTCCTGCCTGTATATAATAATACTAGTTATAATGTGTATATATAATATATGGCAGTATATATCAGTCTCTCCCCTGCCTGTATATAATAATACTAGTTATAATGTGTATATAATATCTGGCAGTATATATCAGTCTCTCTCCTGCCTGTATATAATAATACTAGTTATAATGTGTATATATAATATCTGGCAGTATATATCAGTCTCTCCCCTGCCTGTATATAATAATACTAGTTATAATGTGTATATATAATATCTGGCAGTATATATCAGTCTCTCCCCTGCCTGTATATAATAATACTAGTTATAATGTGTATATATAATATCTGGCAGTGTATATCAGTCTCTCCCCTGCCTGTATATAATAATACTAGTTATAATGTGTATATATAATATCTGGCAGTATATATCAGTCTCTCCCCTGCCTGTATATTATAATACTAGTTATAATGTGTATATATAATATCTGGCAGTATATATCAGTCTCTCCCCTGCCTGTATATAATAATACTAGTTATAATGTGTATATATAATATCTGGCAGTGTATATCAGTCTCTCCCCTGCCTGTATATAATAATACTAGTTATAATGTGTATATATAATATCTGGCAGTATATATCAGTCTCTCCCCTGCCTGTATATAATAATACTAGTTATAATGTGTATATATAATATCTGGCAGTATATATCAGTCTCTCTCCTGCCTGTATATAATAATACTAGTTATAATGTGTATATATAATATATGGCAGTATATATCAGTCTCTCCCCTGCCTGTATATAATAATACTAGTTATAATGTGTATATAATATCTGGCAGTATATATCAGTCTCTCTCCTGCCTGTATATAATAATACTAGTTATAATGTGTATATATAATATCTGGCAGTATATATCAGTCTCTCCCCTGCCTGTATATAATAATACTAGTTATAATGTGTATATATAATATCTGGCAGTATATATCAGTCTCTCCCCTGCCTGTATATAATAATACTAGTTATAATGTGTATATATAATATCTGGCAGTGTATATCAGTCTCTCCCCTGCCTGTATATAATAATACTAGTTATAATGTGTATATATAATATCTGGCAGTATATATCAGTCTCTCCCCTGCCTGTATATTATAATACTAGTTATAATGTGTATATATAATATCTGGCAGTATATATCAGTCTCTCCCCTGCCTGTATATAATAATACTAGTTATAATGTGTATATAATATCTGGCAGTATATATCAGTCTCTCCCCTGCCTGTATATAATAATACTAGTTATAATGTGTATATAATATCTGGCAGTATATATCAGTCTCTCCCCTGCCTGTATATAATAATACTAGTTATAATGTGTATATATAATATCTGGCAGTATATATCAGTCTCTCTCCTGCCTGTATATAATAATACTAGTTATAATGTGTATATATAATATCTGGCAGTATATATCAGTCTCTCCCCTGCCTGTATATAATAATACTAGTTATAATGTGTATATAATATCTGGCAGTATATATCAGTCTCTCCCCTGCCTGTATATAATAATACTAGTTATAATGTGTGTATATAATATCTGGCAGTATATATCAGTCTCTCCCCTGCCTGTATATAATAATACTAGTTATAATGTGTATATATAATATCTGGCAGTATATATCAGTCTCTCCCCTGCCTGTATATAATAATACTAGTTATAATGTGTATATATAATATCTGGCAGTATATATCAGTCTCTCTCCTGCCTGTATATAATAATACTAGTTATAATGTGTATATATAATATCTGGCAGTATATATCAGTCTCTCCCCTGCCTGTATATAATAATACTAGTTATAATGTGTATATAATATCTGGCAGTATATATCAGTCTCTCCCCTGCCTGTATATAATAATACTAGTTATAATGTGTGTATATAATATCTGGCAGTATATATCAGTCTCTCCCCTGCCTGTATATAATAATACTAGTTATAATGTGTGTATATAATATCTGGCAGTATATATCAGTCTCTCCCCTGCCTGTATATAATAATACTAGTTATAATGTGTATATATAATATCTGGCAGTATATATCAGTCTCTCCCCTGCCTGTATATAATAATACTAGTTATAATGTGTATATATAATATCTGGCAGTATATATCAGTCTCTCCCCTGCCTGTATATAATAATACTAGTTATAATGTGTATATATAATATCTGGCAGTATATATCAGTCTCTCCCCTGCCTGTATATAATAATACTAGTTATAATGTGTATATAATATCTGGCAGTATATATCAGTCTCTCTCCTGCCTGTATATAATAATACTAGTTATAATGTGTATATAATATCTGGCAGTATATATCAGTCTCTCCCCTGCCTGTATATAATAATACTAGTTATAATGTGTATATATAATATCTGGCAGTATATATCAGTCTCTCCCCTGCCTGTATATAATAATACTAGTTATAATGTGTATATATAATATCTGGCAGTATATATCAGTCTCTCCCCTGCCTGTATATAATAATACTAGTTATAATGTGTATATAATATCTGGCAGTATATATCAGTCTCTCCCCTGCCTGTATATAATAATACTAGTTATAATGTGTATATATAATATCTGGCAGTATATATCAGTCTCTCCCCTGCCTGTATATAATAATACTAGTTATAATGTGTATATATAATATCTGGCAGTATATATCAGTCTCTCCCCTGCCTGTATATAATAATACTAGTTATAATGTGTATATAATATCTGGCAGTATATATCAGTCTCTCCCCTGCCTGTATATAATAATACTAGTTATAATGTGTATATATAATATCTGGCAGTATATATCAGTCTCTCCCCTGCCTGTATATAATAATACTAGTTATAATGTGTATATATAATATCTGGCAGTATATATCAGTCTCTCTCCTGCCTGTATATAATAATACTAGTTATAATGTGTATATATAATATCTGGCAGTATATATCAGTCTCTCTCCTGCCTGTATATAATAATACTAGTTATAATGTGTATATATAATATCTGGCAGTATATATCAGTCTCTCCCCTGCCTGTATATTATAATACTAGTTATAATGTGTATATAATATCTGGCAGTATATATCAGTCTCTCCCCTGCCTGTATATAATAATACTAGTTATAATGTGTATATATAATATCTGGCAGTATATATCAGTCTCTCCCCTGCCTGTATATAATAATACTAGTTATAATGTGTATATATAATATCTGGCAGTATATATCAGTCTCTCCCCTGCCTGTATATAATAATACTAGTTATAATGTGTATATAATATCTGGCAGTATATATCAGTCTCTCCCCTGCCTGTATATAATAATACTAGTTATAATGTGTATATAATATCTGGCAGTATATATCAGTCTCTCCCCTGCCTGTATATAATAATACTAGTTATAATGTGTATATATAATATCTGGCAGTATATATCAGTCTCTCCCCTGCCTGTATATAATAATACTAGTTATAATGTGTATATATAATATCTGGCAGTATATATCAGTCTCTCCCCTGCCTGTATATAATAATACTAGTTATAATGTGTATATATAATATCTGGCAGTATATATCAGTCTCTCCCCTGCCTGTATATAATAATACTAGTTATAATGTGTATATATAATATCTGGCAGTATATATCAGTCTCTCCCCTGCCTGTATATAATAATACTAGTTATAATGTGTATATATAATATCTGGCAGTATATATCAGTCTCTCCCCTGCCTGTATATAATAATACTAGTTATAATGTGTATATATAATATCTGGCAGTATATATCAGTCTCTCCCCTGCCTGTATATAATAATACTAGTTATAATGTGTATATATAATATCTGGCAGTGTATATCAGTCTCTCCCCTGCCTGTATATAATAATACTAGTTATAATGTGTATATATAATATCTGGCAGTATATATCAGTCTCTCCCCTGCCTGTATATTATAATACTAGTTATAATGTGTATATATAATATCTGGCAGTATATATCAGTCTCTCCCCTGCCTGTATATAATAATACTAGTTATAATGTGTATATAATATCTGGCAGTATATATCAGTCTCTCCCCTGCCTGTATATAATAATACTAGTTATAATGTGTATATAATATCTGGCAGTATATATCAGTCTCTCCCCTGCCTGTATATAATAATACTAGTTATAATGTGTATATATAATATCTGGCAGTATATATCAGTCTCTCTCCTGCCTGTATATAATAATACTAGTTATAATGTGTATATATAATATCTGGCAGTATATATCAGTCTCTCCCCTGCCTGTATATAATAATACTAGTTATAATGTGTATATAATATCTGGCAGTATATATCAGTCTCTCCCCTGCCTGTATATAATAATACTAGTTATAATGTGTGTATATATAATATCTGGCAGTATATATCAGTCTCTCCCCTGCCTGTATATAATAATACTAGTTATAATGTGTGTATATAATATCTGGCAGTATATATCAGTCTCTCCCCTGCCTGTATATAATAATACTAGTTATAATGTGTATATATAATATCTGGCAGTATATATCAGTCTCTCCCCTGCCTGTATATAATAATACTAGTTATAATGTGTATATATAATATCTGGCAGTATATATCAGTCTCTCTCCTGCCTGTATATAATAATACTAGTTATAATGTGTATATAATATCTGGCAGTATATATCAGTCTCTCCCCTGCCTGTATATAATAATACTAGTTATAATGTGTATATATAATATCTGGCAGTATATATCAGTCTCTCCCCTGCCTGTATATAATAATACTAGTTATAATGTGTATATAATATCTGGCAGTATATATCAGTCTCTCCCCTGCCTGTATATAATAATACTAGTTATAATGTGTGTATATATAATATCTGGCAGTATATATCAGTCTCTCCCCTGCCTGTATATAATAATACTAGTTATAATGTGTGTATATAATATCTGGCAGTATATATCAGTCTCTCCCCTGCCTGTATATAATAATACTAGTTATAATGTGTATATATAATATCTGGCAGTATATATCAGTCTCTCCCCTGCCTGTATATAATAATACTAGTTATAATGTGTATATATAATATCTGGCAGTATATATCAGTCTCTCCCCTGCCTGTATATAATAATACTAGTTATAATGTGTATATATAATATCTGGCAGTATATATCAGTCTCTCCCCTGCCTGTATATAATAATACTAGTTATAATGTGTATATATAATATCTGGCAGTATATATCAGTCTCTCCCCTGCCTGTATATAATAATACTAGTTATAATGTGTATATATAATATCTGGCAGTATATATCAGTCTCTCCCCTGCCTGTATATAATAATACTAGTTATAATGTGTATATATAATATCTGGCAGTATATATCAGTCTCCCCGCCTGCCTGTATATAATAATACTAGTTATAATGTGTATATAATATCTGGCAGTATATATCAGTCTCTCCCGTGCCTGTATATAATAATACTAGTTATAATGTGTATATATAATATCTGGCAGTATATATCAGTCTCTCTCCTGCCTGTATATAATAATACTAGTTATAATGTGTATATATAATATCTGGCAGTATATATCAGTCTCCCCCCCTGCCTGTATATAATAATACTAGTTATAATGTGTATATATAATATCTGGCAGTATATATCAGTCTCTCCCCTGCCTGTATATAATAATACTAGTTATAATGTGTATATATAATATCTGGCAGTATATATCAGTCTCTCTCCTGCCTGTATATAATAATACTAGTTATAATGTGTATATATAATATCTGGCAGTATATATATCAGTCTCTCTCCTGCCTGTATATAATAATACTAGTTATAATGTGTATATATAATATCTGGCAGTATATATCAGTCTCTCCCCTGCCTGTATATAATAATACTAGTTATAATGTGTATATAATATCTGGCAGTATATATCAGTCTCCCCCCTGCCTGTATATAATAATACTAGTTATAATGTGTATATATAATATCTGGCAGTATATATCAGTCTCTCCCCTGCCTGTATATAATAATACTAGTTATAATGTGTATATATATTATCTGGCAGTATATATCAGTCTCTCCCCTGCCTGTATATAATAATACTAGTTATAATGTGTATATAATATCTGGCAGTATATATCAGTCTCTCCCCTGCCTGTATATAATAATACTAGTTATAATGTGTATATATAATATCTGGCAGTATATATCAGTCCTCTCCCCTGCCTGTATATAATAATACTAGTTATAATGTGTATATATAATATCTGGCAGTATATATCAGTCTCTCCCCTGCCTGTATATAATAATACTAGTTATAATGTGTATATATATTATCTGGCAGTATATATCAGTCTCTCCCCTGCCTGTATATAATAATACTAGTTATAATGTGTATATAATATCTGGCAGTATATATCAGTCTCCCCCCCTGCCTGTATATAATAATACTAGTTATAATGTGTGTATATAATATCTGGCAGTATATATCAGTCTCTCTCCTGCCTGTATATAATAATACTAGTTATAATGTGTATATATAATATCTGGCAGTATATATCAGTCTCTCCCCTGCCTGTATATAATAATACTAGTTATAATGTGTATATATAATATCTGGCAGTATATATCAGTCTCTCCCCTGCCTGTATATAATAATACTAGTTATAATGTGTGTATATAATATCTGGCAGTATATATCAGTCTCTCCCCTGCCTGTATATAATAATACTAGTTATAATGTGTATATAATATCTGGCAGTATATATCAGTCTCTCCCCTGCCTGTATATAATAATACTAGTTATAATGTGTATATATAATATCTGGCAGTATATATCAGTCTCTCCCCTGCCTGTATATAATAATACTAGATATAATGTGTATATAATATCTGGCAGTATATATCAGTCTCTCTCCTGCCTGTATATAATAATACTAGTTATAATGTGTATATATAATATCTGGCAGTATATATCAGTCTCTCCCCTGCCTGTATATAATAATACTAGTTATAATGTGTGTGTATAATATCTGGCAGTATATATCAGTCTCTCCCCTGCCTGTATATAATAATACTAGTTATAATGTGTATATAATATCTGGCAGTATATATCAGTCTCTCTCCTGCCTGTATATAATAATACTAGTTATAATGTGTATATATAATATCTGGCAGTATATATCAGTCTCTCCCCTGCCTGTATATAATAATACTAGTTATAATGTGTATATATAATATCTGGCAGTATATATCAGTCCTCTCTCCTGCCTGTATATAATAATACTAGTTATAATGTGTATATATAATATCTGGCAGTATATATCAGTCTCTCCCCTGCCTGTATATAATAATACTAGTTATAATGTGTATATAATATCTGGCAGTATATATCAGTCTCTCCCCTGCCTGTATATAATAATACTAGTTATAATGTGTATATATAATATCTGGCAGTATATATCAGTCTCTCCCCTGCCTGTATATAATAATACTAGTTATAATGTGTATATATAATATCTGGCAGTATATATCAGTCTCTCCCCTGCCTGTATATAATAATACTAGTTATAATGTGTATATATAATATCTGGCAGTATATATCAGTCTCTCCCCTGCCTGTATATAATAATACTAGTTATAATGTGTATATAATATCTGGCAGTATATATCAGTCTCTCCCCTGCCTGTATATAATAATACTAGTTATAATGTGTGTATATAATATCTGGCAGTATATATCAGTCTCTCCCCTGCCTGTATATAATAATACTAGTTATAATGTGTATATAATATCTGGCAGTATATATCAGTCTCTCCCCTGCCTGTATATAATAATACTAGTTAGAATGTGTGTATATAATATCTGGCAGTATATATCAGTCTCTCCCCTGCCTGTATATAATAATACTAGTTATAATGTGTATATATAATATCTGGCAGTATATATCAGTCTCTCTCCTGCCTGTATGTAATAATACTAGTTATAATGTGTGTATATAATATCTGGCAGTATATATCAGTCTCTCCCCTGCCTGTATATAATAATACTAGTTATAATGTGTATATAATATCTGGCAGTATATATCAGTCTCTCTCCTGCCTGTATGTAATAATACTAGTTATAATGTGTATATATAATATCTGGCAGTATATATCAGTCTCTCCCCTGCCTGTATATAATAATACTAGTTATAATGTGTGTATATAATATCTGGCAGTATATATCAGTCTCTCTCCTGCCTGTATATAATAATACTAGTTATAATGTGTATATAATATCTGGCAGTATATATCAGTCTCTCCCCTGCCTGTATATAATAATACTAGTTATAATGTGTGTATATAATATCTGGCAGTATATATCAGTCTCTCCCCTGCCTGTATATAATAATACTAGTTATAATGTGTATATATAATATCTGGCAGTATATATCAGTCTCTCCCCTGCCTGTATATAATAATACTAGTTATAATGTGTATATATAATATCTGGCAGTATATATCAGTCTCTCCCCTGCCTGTATATAATAATACTAGTTATAATGTGTATATAATATCTGGCAGTATATATCAGTCTCTCTCCTGCCTGTATATAATAATACTAGTTATAATGTGTATATATAATATCTGGCAGTATATATCAGTCTCTCCCCTGCCTGTATATAATAATACTAGTTATAATGTGTATATATAATATCTGGCAGTATATATCAGTCTCTCCCCTGCCTGTATATAATAATACTAGTTATAATGTGTATATAATATCTGGCAGTATATATCAGTCTCTCCCCTGCCTGTATATAATAATACTAGTTATAATGTGTATATAATATCTGGCAGTATATATCAGTCTCTCCCCTGCCTGTATATAATAATACTAGTTATAATGTGTATATATAATATCTGGCAGTATATATCAGTCTCTCCCCTGCCTGTATATAATAATACTAGTTATAATGTGTATATATAATATCTGGCAGTATATATCAGTCTCTCCCGTGCCTGTATATAATAATACTAGTTATAATGTGTATATAATATCTGGCAGTATATATCAGTCTCTCCCCTGCCTGTATATAATAATACTAGTTATAATGTGTATATAATATCTGGCAGTATATATCAGTCTCTCCCCTGCCTGTATATAATAATACTAGTTATAATGTGTATATAATATCTGGCAGTATATATCAGTCTCTCCCCTGCCTGTATATAATAATACTAGTTATAATGTGTATATATAATATCTGGCAGTATATATCAGTCTCTCCCCCTGCCTGTATGTAATAATACTAGTTATAATGTGTATATATAATATCTGGCAGTATATATCAGTCTCTCCCCTGCCTGTATATAATAATACTAGTTATAATGTGTATATAATATCTGGCAGTATATATCAGTCTCTCCCCTGCCTGTATATAATAATACTAGTTATAATGTGTGTATATAATATCTGGCAGTATATATCAGTCTCTCCCCTGCCTGTATATAATAATACTAGTTATAATGTGTATATAATATCTGGCAGTATATATCAGTCTCTCCCCTGCCTGTATATAATAATACTAGTTAGAATGTGTGTATATAATATCTGGCAGTATATATCAGTCTCTCCCCTGCCTGTATATAATAATACTAGTTATAATGTGTATATATAATATCTGGCAGTATATATCAGTCTCTCTCCTGCCTGTATGTAATAATACTAGTTATAATGTGTGTATATAATATCTGGCAGTATATATCAGTCTCTCCCCTGCCTGTATATAATAATACTAGTTATAATGTGTATATAATATCTGGCAGTATATATCAGTCTCTCTCCTGCCTGTATGTAATAATACTAGTTATAATGTGTATATATAATATCTGGCAGTATATATCAGTCTCTCCCCTGCCTGTATATAATAATACTAGTTATAATGTGTGTATATAATATCTGGCAGTATATATCAGTCTCTCTCCTGCCTGTATATAATAATACTAGTTATAATGTGTATATAATATCTGGCAGTATATATCAGTCTCTCCCCTGCCTGTATATAATAATACTAGTTATAATGTGTGTATATAATATCTGGCAGTATATATCAGTCTCTCCCCTGCCTGTATATAATAATACTAGTTATAATGTGTATATATAATATCTGGCAGTATATATCAGTCTCTCCCCTGCCTGTATATAATAATACTAGTTATAATGTGTATATATAATATCTGGCAGTATATATCAGTCTCTCCCCTGCCTGTATATAATAATACTAGTTATAATGTGTATATAATATCTGGCAGTATATATCAGTCTCTCTCCTGCCTGTATATAATAATACTAGTTATAATGTGTATATATAATATCTGGCAGTATATATCAGTCTCTCCCCTGCCTGTATATAATAATACTAGTTATAATGTGTATATATAATATCTGGCAGTATATATCAGTCTCTCCCCTGCCTGTATATAATAATACTAGTTATAATGTGTATATAATATCTGGCAGTATATATCAGTCTCTCCCCTGCCTGTATATAATAATACTAGTTATAATGTGTATATAATATCTGGCAGTATATATCAGTCTCTCCCCTGCCTGTATGTAATAATACTAGTTATAATGTGTATATAATATCTGGCAGTATATATCAGTCTCTCCCCTGCCTGTATATAATAATACTAGTTATAATGTGTATATATAATATCTGGCAGTATATATCAGTCTCTCCCCTGCCTGTATATAATAATACTAGTTATAATGTGTATATATAATATCTGGCAGTATATATCAGTCTCTCCCCTGCCTGTATATAATAATACTAGTTATAATGTGTATATAATATCTGGCAGTATATATCAGTCTCTCCCCTGCCTGTATATAATAATACTAGTTATAATGTGTATATATAATATCTGGCAGTATATATCAGTCTCTCCCCCTGCCTGTATGTAATAATACTAGTTATAATGTGTATATATAATATCTGGCAGTATATATCAGTCTCTCCCCTGCCTGTATATAATAATACTAGTTATAATGTGTATATATAATATCTGGCAGTATATATCAGTCTCTCCCCTGCCTGTATATAATAATACTAGTTATAATGTGTATATAATATCTGGCAGTATATATCAGTCTCTCTCCTGCCTGTATATAATAATACTAGTTATAATGTGTATATATAATATCTGGCAGTATATATCAGTCTCTCCCCCTGCCTGTATATAATAATACTAGTTATAATGTGTATATATAATATCTGGCAGTATATATCAGTCTCTCCCCTGCCTGTATATAATAATACTAGTTATAATGTGTATATAATATCTGGCAGTATATATCAGTCTCTCCCCTGCCTGTATATAATAATACTAGTTATAATGTGTATATAATATCTGGCAGTATATATCAGTCTCTCCCCTGCCTGTATGTAATAATACTAGTTATAATGTGTATATAATATCTGGCAGTATATATCAGTCTCTCCCCTGCCTGTATATAATAATACTAGTTATAATGTGTATATATAATATCTGGCAGTATATATCAGTCTCTCCCCCTGCCTGTATGTAATAATACTAGTTATAATGTGTATATATAATATCTGGCAGTATATATCAGTCTCTCTCCTGCCTGTATATAATAATACTAGTTATAATGTGTATATAATATCTGGCAGTATATATCAGTCTCTCCCCTGCCTGTATATAATAATACTAGTTATAATGTGTATATATAATATCTGGCAGTATATATCAGTCTCTCCCCTGCCTGTATATAATAATACTAGTTATAATGTGTATATAATATCTGGCAGTATATATCAGTCTCTCCCCTGCCTGTATATAATAATACTAGTTATAATGTGTATATAATATCTGGCAGTATATATCAGTCTCTCCCCTGCCTGTATATAATAATACTAGTTATAATGTGTATATATAATATCTGGCAGTATATATCAGTCTCTCCCCTGCCTGTATATAATAATACTAGTTATAATGTGTATACAATATCTGGCAGTATATATCAGTCTCTCTCCTGCCTGTATATAATAATACTAGTTATAATGTGTATATATAATATCTGGCAGTATATATCAGTCTCTCCCCTGCCTGTATATAATAATACTAGTTATAATGTGTATATATAATATCTGGCAGTATATATCAGTCTCCCCCCTGCCTGTATATAATAATACTAGTTATAATGTGTATATATAATATCTGGCAGTATATATCAGTCTCTCCCCTGCCTGTATATAATAATACTAGTTATAATGTGTATATATAATATCTGGCAGTATATATCAGTCTCTCCCCTGCCTGTATATAATAATACTAGTTATAATGTGTATATAATATCTGGCAGTATATATCAGTCTCTCCCCTGCCTGTATATAATAATACTAGTTATAATGTGTATATATAATATCTGGCAGTATATATCAGTCTCTCCCGTGCCTGTATATAATAATACTAGTTATAATGTGTATATAATATCTGGCAGTATATATCAGTCTCTCCCGTGCCTGTATATAATAATACTAGTTATAATGTGTATATATAATATCTGGCAGTATATATCAGTCTCTCCCCTGCCTGTATATAATAATACTAGTTATAATGTGTATATATAATATCTGGCAGTATATATCAGTCTCTCCCCTGCCTGTATATTATAATACTAGTTATAATGTGTATATAATATCTGGCAGTATATATCAGTCTCTCTCCTGCCTGTATATAATAATACTAGTTATAATGTGTATATATAATATCTGGCAGTATATATCAGTCTCTCCCCTGCCTGTATATTATAATACTAGTTATAATGTGTATATAATATCTGGCAGTATATATCAGTCTCTCCCCTGCCTGTATATAATAATACTAGTTATAATGTGTATATATAATATCTGGCAGTATATATCAGTCTCTCCCGTGCCTGTATATAATAATACTAGTTATAATGTGTATATAATATCTGGCAGTATATATCAGTCTCTCCCCTGCCTGTATATAATAATACTAGTTAGAATGTGTATATATAATATCTGGCAGTATATATCAGTCTCTCTCCTGCCTGTATATAATAATACTAGTTATAATGTGTATATATAATATCTGGCAGTATATATCAGTCTCTCCCCTGCCTGTATATAATAATACTAGTTATAATGTGTATATATAATATCTGGCAGTATATATCAGTCTCTCCCCTGCCTGTATATAATAATACTAGTTATAATGTGTGTATATATAATATCTGGCAGTATATATCAGTCTCTCCCCTGCCTGTATATAATAATACTAGTTATAATGTGTATATATAATATCTGGCAGTATATATCAGTCTCTCCCCTGCCTGTATATAATAATACTAGTTATAATGTGTATATATAATATCTGGCAGTATATATCAGTCTCTCCCGTGCCTGTATATAATAATACTAGTTATAATGTGTATATAATATCTGGCAGTATATATCAGTCTCTCCCCTGCCTGTATATAATAATACTAGTTAGAATGTGTATATATAATATCTGGCAGTATATATCAGTCTCTCTCCTGCCTGTATATAATAATACTAGTTATAATGTGTATATATAATATCTGGCAGTATATATCAGTCTCTCCCCTGCCTGTATATAATAATACTAGTTATAATGTGTATATATAATATCTGGCAGTATATATCAGTCTCTCCCCTGCCTGTATATAATAATACTAGTTATAATGTGTATATATAATATCTGGCAGTATATATCAGTCTCTCCCCTGCCTGTATATAATAATACTAGTTATTATGTGTATATATAATATCTGGCAGTATATATCAGTCTCTCCCCTGCCTGTATATAATAATACTAGTTATAATGTGTATATATAATATCTGGCAGTATATATCAGTCTCTCCCCTGCCTGTATATAATAATACTAGTTATAATGTGTATATATAATATCTGGCAGTATATATCAGTCTCTCCCCTGCCTGTATATAATAATACTAGTTATAATGTGTATATATAATATCTGGCAGTATATATCAGTCTCTCCCCTGCCTGTATATAATAATACTAGTTATAATGTGTATATATAATATCTGGCAGTATATATCAGTCTCTCCCCTGCCTGTATATAATAATACTAGTTATAATGTGTATATATAATATCTGGCAGTATATATCAGTCTCTCCCCTGCCTGTATGTAATAATACTAGTTATAATGTGTATATATAATATCTGGCAGTATATATCAGTCTCTCTCCTGCCTGTATATAATAATACTAGTTATAATGTGTATATATAATATCTGGCAGTATATATCAGTCTCTCCCCTGCCTGTATATAATAATACTAGTTATAATGTGTATATATAATATCTGGCAGTATATATCAGTCTCTCTCCTGCCTGTATATAATAATACTAGTTATAATGTGTATATAATATCTGGCAGTATATATCAGTCTCTCCCCTGCCTGTATATAATAATACTAGTTATAATGTGTATATATAATATCTGGCAGTATATATCAGTCTCTCCTCTGCCTGTATATAATAATACTAGTTATAATGTGTATATATAATATCTGGCAGTATATATCAGTCTCTCCCCTGCCTGTATATAATAATACTAGTTATAATGTGTATATATAATATCTGGCAGTATATATCAGTCTCTCCCCTGCCTGTATATAATAATACTAGTTATAATGTGTATATAATATCTGGCAGTATATATCAGTCTTTCTCCTGCCTGTATATAATAATACTAGTTATAATGTGTATATATAATATCTGGCAGTATATATCAGTCTCTCCCCTGCCTGTATATAATAATACTAGTTATAATGTGTATATATAATATCTGGCAGTATATATCAGTCTCTCCCCTGCCTGTATATAATAATACTAGTTATAATGTGTATATAATATCTGGCAGTATATATCAGTCTCTCTCCTGCCTGTATATAATAATACTAGTTATAATGTGTATATATAATATCTGGCAGTATATATCAGTCTCTCCCCTGCCTGTATATAATAATACTAGTTATAATGTGTATATATAATATCTGGCAGTATATATCAGTCTCTCCCCTGCCTGTATATAATAATACTAGTTATAATGTGTATATATAATATCTGGCAGTATATATCAGTCTCTCCCCTGCCTGTATATAATAATACTAGTTATAATGTGTATATAATATCTGGCAGTATATATCAGTCTCTCTCCTGCCTGTATATAATAATACTAGTTATAATGTGTATATAATATCTGGCAGTATATATCAGTCTCTCCCCTGCCTGTATATAATAATAGTAGTTATAATGTGTATATATAATATCTGGCAGTATATATCAGTCTCTCCCCTGCCTGTATATAATAATACTAGTTATAATGTGTATATATAATATCTGGCAGTATATATCAGTCTCTCCCCTGCCTGTATATAATAATACTAGTTATAATGTGTATATAATATCTGGCAGTATATATCAGTCTCTCTCCTGCCTGTATATAATAATACTAGTTATAATGTGTATATAATATCTGGCAGTATATATCAGTCTCTCCCCTGCCTGTATATAATAATACTAGTTATAATGTGTATATAATATCTGGCAGTATATATCAGTCTCTCCCCTGCCTGTATATAATAATACTAGTTATAATGTGTATATATAATATCTGGCAGTATATATCAGTCTCTCTCCTGCCTGTATATAATAATACTAGTTATAATGTGTATATATAATATCTGGCAGTATATATCAGTCTCCCCCCCTGCCTGTATATAATAATACTAGTTATAATGTGTATATATAATATCTGGCAGTATATATCAGTCTCTCCCCTGCCTGTATATAATAATACTAGTTATAATGTGTATATATAATATCTGGCAGTATATATCAGTCTCTCCCCTGCCTGTATATAATAATACTAGTTATAATGTGTATATATAATATCTGGCAGTATATATCAGTCTCTCTCCTGCCTGTATATAATAATACTAGTTATAATGTGTATATATAATATCTGGCAGTATATATCAGTCTCCCCCCCCTGCCTGTATATAATAATACTAGTTATAATGTGTATATAATATCTGGCAGTATATATCAGTCTCTCCCCTGCCTGTATATAATAATACTAGTTATAATGTGTATATATAATATCTGGCAGTATATATCAGTCTCTCTCCTGCCTGTATATAATAATACTAGTTATAATGTGTATATATAATATCTGGCAGTATATATCAGTCTTTCTCCTGCCTGTATATAATAATACTAGTTATAATGTGTATATATAATATCTGGCAGTATATATCAGTCTCTCCCCTGCCTGTATATAATAATACTAGTTATAATGTGTATATATAATATCTGGCAGTATATATCAGTCTCTCCCCTGCCTGTATATAATAATACTAGTTATAATGTGTATATATAATATCTGGCAGTATATATCAGTCTCTCCCCTGCCTGTATATTATAATACTAGTTATAATGTGTATATAATATCTGGCAGTATATATCAGTCTCCCCTGCCTGTATATAATAATACTAGTTATAATGTGTATATATAATATCTGGCAGTATATATCAGTCTCTCCCGTGCCTGTATATAATAATACTAGTTATAATGTGTATATATAATATCTGGCAGTATATATCAGTCTCTCCCGTGCCTGTATATAATAATACTAGTTATAATGTGTATATATAATATCTGGCAGTATATATCAGTCTCTCCTCTGCCTGTATATAATAATACTAGTTATAATGTGTATATAATATCTGGCAGTATATATCAGTCTCTCCCCTGCCTGTATATAATAATACTAGTTATAATGTGTATATATAATATCTGGCAGTATATATCAGTCTCTCCCCTTCCTGTATATAATAATACTAGTTATAATGTGTATATATAATATCTGGCAGTATATATCAGTCTCTCCCCTGCCTGTATATAATAATACTAGTTATAATGTGTATATAATATCTGGCAGTATATATCAGTCTCTCCCCCTGCCTGTATATAATAATACTAGTTATAATGTGTATATATAATATCTGGCAGTATATATCAGTCTTTCTCCTGCCTGTATATAATAATACTAGTTATAATGTGTATATATAATATCTGGCAGTATATATCAGTCTCTCCCCTGCCTGTATATAATAATACTAGTTATAATGTGTATATATAATATCTGGCAGTATATATCAGTCTCTCCCCTGCCTGTATATAATAATACTAGTTATAATGTGTATATATAATATCTGGCAGTATATATCAGTCTCTCCCCTGCCTGTATATAATAATACTAGTTATAATGTGTGTATATAATATCTGGCAGTATATATCAGTCTCTCCCCTGCCTGTATATAATAATACTAGTTATAATGTGTATATACAATATCTGGCAGTATATATCAGTCTCTCCCCTGCCTGTATATAATAATACTAGTTATAATGTGTATATAATATCTGGCAGTATATATCAGTCTCTCTCCTGCCTGTATATAATAATACTAGTTATAATGTGTATATATAATATCTGGCAGTATATATCAGTCTCTCTCCTGCCTGTATATAATAATACTAGTTATAATGTGTATATAATATCTGGCAGTATATATCAGTCTCTCCTCTGCCTGTATATAATAATACTAGTTATAATGTGTATATATAATATCTGGCAGTATATATCAGTCTCTCTCCTGCCTGTATATAATAATACTAGTTATAATGTGTATATAATATCTGGCAGTATATATCAGTCTCTCTCCTGCCTGTATATAATAATACTAGTTATAATGTGTGTATATAATATCTGGCAGTATATATCAGTCTCTCTCCTGCCTGTATATAATAATACTAGTTATAATGTGTATATATAATATCTGGCAGTATATATCAGTCTCTCCCCTGCCTGTATATAATAATACTAGTTATAATGTGTATATATAATATCTGGCAGTATATATCAGTCTCTCCCCTGCCTGTATATAATAATACTAGTTATAATGTGTATATAATATCTGGCAGTATATATCAGTCTCTCTCCTGCCTGTATATAATAATACTAGTTATAATGTGTATATAATATCTGGCAGTATATATCAGTCTCTCCCCTGCCTGTATATAATAATACTAGTTATAATGTGTATATATAATATCTGGCAGTATATATCAGTCTCTCCCCTGCCTGTATATAATAATACTAGTTATAATGTGTATATAATATCTGGCAGTATATATCAGTCTCTCCCCTGCCTGTACATAATAATACTAGTTATAATGTGTATATAATATCTGGCAGTATATATCAGTCTCTCTCCTGCCTGTATATAATAATACTAGTTATAATGTGTATATAATATCTGGCAGTATATATCAGTCTCTCCCCTGCCTGTATATAATAATACTAGTTATAATGTGTATATATAATATCTGGCAGTATATATCAGTCTCTCTCCTGCCTGTATATAATAATACTAGTTATAATGTGTATATATAATATCTGGCAGTATATATCAGTCTCTCTCCTGCCTGTATATAATAATACTAGTTATAATGTGTATATATAATATCTGGCAGTATATATCAGTCTCTCCCCTGCCTGTATATAATAATACTAGTTATAATGTGTATATATAATATCTGGCAGTATATATCAGTCTCTCCCCTGCCTGTATATAATAATACTAGTTATAATGTGTATATAATATCTGGCAGTATATATCAGTCTCTCTCCTGCCTGTATATAATAATACTAGTTATAATGTGTATATAATATCTGGCAGTATATATCAGTCTCTCTCCTGCCTGTATATAATAATACTAGTTATAATGTGTATATACAATATCTGGCAGTATATATCAGTCTCTCCCCTGCCTGTATATTATAATCACCTTTGCTCGGCGCTGTCCTCTGTTCTGTGTACTGACTACTGACAGCTCGCCATGCAATAACATCAGGGTCCAGCCCCCTGCCTGTCTGATATCTCCCCTCAGCCAATCAGAGCGGGGCACGGGGCGTGGTTAGAGTCCGTTTTCGACTGGGATTCTTTTAAGCGAAGGCTTTTCCGAGAAACTGTAGGGGTGCGCGCCCCGACCTCGTCCTAGAAATCTCCCCAAATATCGGGGGCAGTAGGAGCTCTGCTCAGAAGCGCATGGACTTACTGGAAATTAGATGCAGCTCCTCATAGTGTACGACTGCAGTGTCCCCCATTAATGGCAGTCATAAAGGGGGTCTCTAGTCATCTCTGCACTTATTATAGGGCGAGTGTCAAGACAATGCAGGGGCAGCAGCGATCATTGTTCACTCCTATAAATATCCCGGTGTTGTAAATGCTACAATGGAGGGGTGTCCGCTGCTCATGTCTCCCAGCACCTACTGCAGGTTCAGTGTCTGCACTAGCGTCCTGCGGGCCAGAGGCAGGTGCAGAAAACAGATAGAAACCACGTGGATGCAGTCAGCAAGTAGGATCAGATCGTTGCAGCTTATTACTGCCCTCTCTGGGCAGATGTGCAACCTCTCACTCCAGTCCATGTTGGTGGCATGTAGCCTGAGATCTTCACCGTATAGGAGCACGAAGAACACAGCATTTATTCCAATCAACCCAACATAGTTCATTCGCCTTTGTCATCTCATCTATTTCCCTTTGCGGCATTCTCATCTTAGAAAGTGACCAGCAAATGCCCCATCATGTCCCATTACATCATCACTTTCACACATCAGAGGGGTCTGCCCTGGTGAGATTCTGGTGTTTTTTTGTGGGTTTCTGTTTCTCATTAATTCTGTGACATGTAATAAAAGTGCTTAATCCGCATCATATTCATACTTTCCATTACTTCCTATTGTTGCCAGTTACTATGTCTCTCTCTTTATTCCTTCACACTCAGTGTTCATCTTCTTATAGCCAATCCCGTGTGTAATTATCATTTCCCCTAAAAAAAAAAAATATGCATTCAAGAAACAGAAAGCTTATGATTATCATGGCCATTGCTCTGTCCCGTGAGTGTTTTGCTCCCTTCTTTGGCCTTTGCTGCATTACACCCCACTATAAACTGCCTCCCCTCCTCCTCCTCCTTAGCCTCAGAGGCCCTTACCTGTTGGGCCCCATAGCAGTTTTTACACCGCCTCCCCAGGTAGTTACTCCCATGATTCCAGAATCTTGAATGTGGACTCTACCTACATAGCAATATGGCACTTGGGAATCTATCAGTGAAATCTAGGTGGCAAACCCTGTACAGTATTATTAGTCATCAGATCACCCTAAAGTCCCAATAACAAAAATAACATTTAGTGGCCTGAAATAGGACGACAACTATAGGAAAGAGTTTTTGAAAAGTGAGGACTCTTTAAAGGCTATCTCCACATTTGAACCAATTTTAACTGTTATTATTGTAGATGCATTGTAATAAAAAATAAAATAAAAAAAATCACAGTCTTCATTTAAAATATTCGACCAATTTATCTATACAGCTCCTATGCAGACCTAGGTGTATCCATGGTAACAGACTACATACAATCTGTGTAGTCTGATGCTGCAGTCATATTGCAATCCATCTCCCCTCTACTTCTTGCTAATCTTGCAAATGTATGTTACAAAAAAAAAGACAAGAGGGAGTGAGGCTGGGTTCACACGACCTATTTTCAGGCGTAAACGAGGCGTATTATGCCTCGATTTACGCCTGAAAATACGGCTCCAATACGTCGGTAAACATCTGCCCATTCATTTGAATGGGTTTGCCGACGTACTGTAATTTACGCGTCGTCGTTTGACAGCTGTCAAAAGACGATGCGTAAAATTAGAGCCTCGTCAAAAGAAGTGCAGGACACTTCTTGGGACGTTTTTGGAGCCGTTTTCTCATAGACTCTATTGAAAACAGCTCCAAAAACGGCCAAAAAAACGGCGCGAAAACACCGCGAATACGGCCCGAAAAACGCAGCGAAAAACGTGAGTTGTTCAAAAAACGTCTGAAAATCAGGTGCTTTTTTCCCTTGAAAACAGCTCTGTATTTTCAGACGTTTTTGGTCACTACGTGTGCACATACCCTTAGGGTATGTTCACACGAGGGCGTCCGTAACGGCTGAATTTACGGGGATGTTTCAGCCTGAAAACATCCCCGTAATTTCAGCCGTAACGGCATGTGCAGGCGCTTGAACGCCGCGTCAATTACGGACGTAATTGGCGCTCCTATTTATTGGAGTCAATGAATAACGGCTCCAATTACGGCCAAAGAAGTGACAGGTCACTTCTTTGACGCGGGCGTCTATTTACGCGCCGTCATTTGACAGCGGCGCGTAAATTACGCCTCGTGTGAACAGACAAATGTCTGCCCATTGCTTTCAATGGGCAGATGTTTGTCAGCGCTATTGAGGAGCTATTTTCTGACGTAATTCGGGGCAAAAACGCTCGAATTACGTCCGTAAATAGGCCGTGTGAACATACCCTAAGACTAAATGATCAGACTTCATAGGGATGGCTTGCGGTCTGTAACAATGTAGCTGCATACGTTTGCATATGAGCTGCATACATCAAACAAACGATTTTCCATCAAGACTATTTGCAAAGTTGTAGATGCCTTAGAACAGTTAAATTGGCTGCAAAGGTGGAGATCGCCTTTAAGGAGCATCGCTATTGTATTAATAATTTTTCCAAAGCATTTTCTATATTCACAATTAGAATTATCAGAGCTGAAATCTCTCAGCATTCCCTGCCTGTTTAGTGTTCTCACAGACTTTGCTCTGGTCATATACATTTTGGGAAGTGCAGCATCTGATGTAGGAAAGTAGGGCCCCATGCACACGAACGTGCTTTTGCGCCCACAATTCCCCCGAAAATCCACGGGAGAATTGCGGCTCCATTCATTCCTATGGGGCCATACACACGACCGTGGTTTTCATGGTCTGTGCATGGCCCTGGAGCCCGGACCTCAGAAAGAACGGGCAAGCCTTATTACGGCCGTGTTCTGCGGTCCGGGCTCATTGAAAATAATGGCCGTGGCCATGTGCACAGCCCGCTATTTGCGGGCGGCTTGCGGCTGTCACTCCGTGGCCGACCGATCCGGAAATCACAGCCGTGCACATGGCTACGGTCGTGTGCATGAGGCCTAACTGTTCCCTTGTCTAAAAAGGAGCTCAGCTAAGCTATTAGGGAGGTGTCAATTCCCAAGCTTGCTGACTTTCTCCTGTAACAACAAGCAGCAGAATAGTGAGTGCAGCTCTGGTACATATAACCGGATGTAACTCAGGATCAGTAATGTATGTACACAGTGACTCCACCAGCAGAATAGTGAGTTCAGCTCTGGAGTATAATACAGGATATAACTCAGGATCAGTAATGTAATGTATGTACACAGTAACTCCACCAGCAGAATAGTGAGTGCAGCTCTGGAGTATAATACAGGATATAACTCAGGATCAGTACAGGATAAGTAATGTAATGTATGTACACAGTGACTCCACCAGCAGAATAGTGAGTGCAGCTCTGGAGTATAATACAGGATGTAACTCAGGATCAGTACAGGATAAGTAATGTATGTACACAGCGACTCCACCAGCAGAATAGTGAGTGCAGCTCTGAAGTATAATACAGGATGTAACTCAGGATCAGTACAGGATAAGTAATGTAATGTATGTACACAGTGACTCCTCCAGCAGAATAGCGAGTGCAGCTCTGGAGTATAATACAGGCTGTAACTCCGGATCAGTACAGGATAAGTAATGTAATGTATGTACAGTATCTCCACCAGGAGAATAGGGAGTGCAGCTCTGGAGTATAATACAGGATGTAACTCAGGATCAGTACAGGATAAGTAATGTAATGTATGTACACAGTGACTCCACCGGCAGAATAGTGAGTGCAGCTCTGGAGTATAATACAGGATGTAACTCAGGATCAGTACAGGATAAGTAATGTAATGTATGTACACAGTGACTCCACCAGCAGGATAGTGAGTACAGCTCTGGAGTATAATACAGGAGGTAACGCAGGATCAGTACAGGATAAGTAATGTAATGTATGTGCACAGTAACTCCACCGGCAGAATAGTGAGTGCAGCTCTGGAGTATAATACAGGATGTAACTCAGGATCAGTACAGGATAAGTAATGTAATGTATGTACACAGTAACACCACCAGAAGAATAGTGAGTGCAGCTCTGGAGTATAATACAGTACCGGTGTTCTCATGACTTATTCACCACAGTGGAATACAGAGGCCCTAGCTATCAAATGAAGTCAGTAATCACTATGGTATTTCCTGAGAAAGAATAATAGACTCAGCAACAATGCATGTTTCCTGCCAGATCCAGAATCTTCAGCGGAATTTATGTAGTAACATTTACTGAATAAATAATGTGGAATTGCGAAACAGCAAATCCAAGGCTAACAAGGCAGCTGGATAAAGTGACAGGATTGGGGGACAAAACATTTCCTAAATTATTGTTCAAATAAGGGATCCATAGAAAAAAAAGCTAAAATACAATGGGTAGAACCTCACCTGCAAAATAAAACTTTAGTGGTAGAGTCACCCTTCATGTAAAAGGATCACATTAGTTCAGGAAATATGCCACTTACTAGATTTACCAGAAAATGCTAAGTACCATTTAAAATTCAATGTCTTAAAACACTATTGAGGCAAATAATATTAATATTAATTTGCATATCTACAGGCTTTCTTGGTGTACTGGAGGCTCTATATCATGACTGTGGTTGTCACAGCCCCGCCCCCTGATACTAACATCACTGATATATAATAGAATGACATTGTGATCAGACATGAGATCCACACATCTTATATACAGTAACAGCTATTCATCTATTACTACTGACAACCAGCCTGTATATCATGTGTGAGAGGTTGTCACAGCCCCGCCCCCTGTTACTGACATCACTGATATATAATATAATGACATTGTGATCAGACATGAGATCCACACATCTTATATATAGTAACAGCTATTCATCTATTACTACTGACAACCAGCCTGTATACCATGTGTGAGAGGTTGTCACAGCCCCGCCCCCTGTTACTGACATCATTGATATATAATATAATTACACTGTGATCAGACATGAGATCCACACATCTTATATACAGTAACAGCTATTCATCTATTACTACTGACCACCAGCCTGTATATCATGTGTGAGAGGTTGTCACAGCCCCGCCCTCTGTTACTGACATCACTGATATATAATATAATTACACTGTGATCAGACATGAGATCCACACATCTTATATACAGTAACAGCTATTCATCTATTACTACTGACAGCCAGCCTGTATATCATGTGTGAGAGGTTGTCACAGCCCCGCCCCCTGTTACTGACATCACTGATATATAATATAATTACACTGTGATCAGACATGAGATCCACACATCTTATATACAGTAACAGCTATTCATCTATTACTACTGACAACCAGCCTGTATATCATGTGTGAGAGGTTGTCACAGCTCCACCCCCTGTTACTGACATCACTGATATATAATATAATTACACTGTGATCAGACATGAGATCCACACATCTTATATACAGTAACAGCTATTCATCTATTACTACTGACAACCAGCCTGTATATCATGTGTGAGAGGTTGTCACAGCCCCGCCCCCTGTTACTGACATCACTGATATATAATATAATTACATTGTGATCAGACATGAGATCCACACATCTTATATACAGTAACAGCTATTCATCTATTACTACTAACAACCAGCCTGTATATCATGTGTGAGAGGTTGTCACAGCCCCGCCCCCTGTTACTGACATCACTGATATATAATATAATTACATGTGATCAGACATGAGATCCACACATCTTATATACAGTAACAGCTATTCTTCTATTACTACTGACAACCAGCCTGTATATCATGTGTGAGCGGTTGTCACAGCCCCGCCCCCTGTTACTGACATCACTGATATATAATATAATTACACTGTGATCAGACATGAGATCCACACATCTTATATACAGTAACAGCTATTCATCTATTACTACTGACAACCAGCCTGTATATCATGTGTGAGAGGTTGTCACAGCCCCGCCCCGTTACTGACATCACTGATATATAATATAATTACAAGTGATCAGACATGAGATCCACACATCTCATATACAGTTTCAGCTATTCATCTATTACTGCTGACACCCAGCCTGTATATCACGTGAGAGGTTGTCACAGCCCCGCCCCCTGTTACTGACATCACTGGTATAATATGACATTGTGATCAGACATGAGATCCACACATCTTACAGTATATTACAGCATCAGCTATTCATCTATGACTGCTGACAACTATGCGTGAGTTGTCAGTAATATGTTGATGAGAAGTCGTTCATATTAGCTGAGCAGAAGTCGAATTTTCAATTGATAAAATGTTTTATTTTCATTGGTCTATAAATGTCAGTTTCTGAGTTAAAGGCTCCAGGGACAGATCTCTCCATTTTAGGACACGGTCCTATAAGTAATAGATATAATGTCACCTTACAGCTGGTCTTGGCCTTTCTTCAACTTGAGGAAATTGCTGAAGAATCCTTAGGTGAAAAATGTACTTGCACAAATGAGTCACCCCAGATTCGTGCCAAAACTGATGCTAATGTGAAAGGAAACTGATTTTTCAACTATTTCCTATTGAACAATACCCATTCATAAATGTCATTGTATTTATCTTGAAAAAGCTTTTTCTTATTACATAGTATAGTTACATAGTTACATAGTTACATAGTTAGTACGGCTGAAAAAAGACACATGTCCATCAAGTTCAACCAAGGGAAGGGAAAAGGGAAGGAAAAATTTCTACACATAGGAGCTAATATTTTTTTGTTCTAGGAAATTATCTAACCCTTTTTTAAAGCCATCTACTGTCCCTGCTGTGACGGCTCCTGCGGTGTCTACTGTCCCTGCTGTGACCAGCTCCTGCGGTAGGCTATTCCATAAATTCACAGTTCTCACTGTAAAGAAGCCTTGTCGCCTCTGCAGCTTGAACCTTTTTTTCTCCAGACGGAGGGAGTGCCCCCTTGTTTTTTGAGGGGGTTTTACAAGGAACAGGATTTCACCATATTTTTTGTATGTGCCATTAATATATTCTTGAGTGTATGAGAGCTGGTAACTAGAGTTAAGCAAATTCCCCAAATTAGTTTCTGGTTCATTTCTATCGAATCGGCCGTCAGATTCGATTTGGGTCTAATAAATTAGTCGCAAATCGAAAGTGCCACAATTGCCTTGAAAAGTCGTGGTCTTCTAGGACTGTATCCAACCTTTTTCAAGCTCTTTAACAGAAAGACCGCATTAGTAATGTCAAAGTGACAGCAACATATATGGCTATGGGTAAACAGGTTGCAGCTCGTGATAACAAACAGCCGGTTATACACACTGCATCGGATTTCTTATGCTTTTAAAATTAAAAAAAAAATAGTCCAAAACTACCCCTTTTGGGGACAGATGCCTGCCAGTGTCTATACACACATAGTGAGTTGCACAGTGGAAAAATGTGAGGTTAACGGTGCTCCTCCGAGGTTATGCGTGGAGTGAAATAGTATAGGATGCCGGCTGCCACCCACTGCAGTCCCTCGGTACTAATGCATTAACACCGGGGACAGGGTATATAGAAAATAAAGGAGCAGGAAAAAAGCAGTATAGTATCGGGCATCAGTGCCACGCTCAGGAGGACAAGTAACGAGGCCATGTAAGTTTGATCAAGGAGATCTTTAATTCAATTCACCTGACGAAGGGACCAGTCCGGTACAGAAACGCGTCGTTTGAATTAAAGATCTCCTTGATCAAACTTACCTGGCCTCGTTCCTTGTCCTCCTGAGCCTGGCGCTGATGCCCGATACTATACTGCTCTTTTCCTGCTCCTTTATTTTCTATATACACACATAGTATCAGAAGAAGCAATTTATTTGAAAATTGTTACTTGGGTTGCAGACTAATGTATAACGCAGATGTATAACTGCTTGACATAGAATAATACGGCAATTTTTTAGGGGCACTATTATTAGCAATTAGACATTAGCGTGAGGTCAGTATCAGCAGGCAGCGGCACGCTATTACCATCATGATTACTATTAATGTAGAAGACTTGTGAAAATATGTTATTAAGATTGATGATTCACAAAATAATGTAAGAATTGTATAGCTGCAGCACTTACTCACAGCAATGGCTGCCTATCTAACACACAAAAACTCACTTTAAATCTGTAGATGTAAACAGCTACATTGACTTCAAAAGTGCCCATTACCGCCCCTGGCTGACAAATGTACCCTTCGGTCAGTTCAGAAGAATACGGAAAAATTGTAGCACCAACGGAAACTTCAAATCGGAATGTAACACTTTAGAGAAAAGATTTAAAGACAAAAACTTCCCCCTCAAACTAATCAAAGAGGCAAGACGAAAAGCCTCATCGTTATCCCAAGTGTCATGTCTTAATCCTGCACAGAAAAAATCCGAATCAAACACACACAACATCAATTTTATTACAACTTTTAATCTAGGTAACAAAACAGTTAGATCAGTCTTACACAAACATTGGCACATCATAAAAAGTGACCCTTTCCTCAAAGATATAATACCTGCCCACCCGACCATCACTTTCCGACGGTCACTGACCTTGAAGAACATGCTGGCCCCAAGCAGAATCCGCAAACCTAAAACACCATCAACCAGCTTTTTACCTAGACCTAACGGATCATACAAATGTGGCCACCCACGATGCCTTTGCTGCAATACTATCAGTAATAAAAAAGACACCTACACATCAACAGTTACGAAAGAGTCTTTTACAATTAAGTCATATTTAAGCTGCGGTAGTACCTATATAATCTATCTGATGGAGTGTACATGCAAACTTCAATATGTAGGGAGGACAACACAGTGCCTGAGAGCCCGAATAAATAAACACAGATTTAATGTGAACACAGGCTTTTTAAAACATAGTGTTTCACGCCATTTCACCCATGTACATAATTCCCAATTTAATCAAATCACAGTCACACCCATTGAAAACATACAACATGATATTCCCAATAGATTCAATAAACTAAAACAGAGGGAAAACTATTGGATATTTAAATTACAAACATTACACCCAGGAGGCTTAAACGATATATCCGAATCTACGTTAGATTAACCCACATTTTTAATATCGGTTGAATTGCAAACTAAACACAAATATTTTCTCAAACTAATATGAAAATATTCACTAACAGACCTATACTCTCCCCCTATTACTTTACTATCCACAGGAATTCATTAATGCAGTGTCTTCAACCATTGTGAACATTAAATATGAAATATGCAATAATGCCCAATTAACCTTCCCAAAACGTGAAGATTAATAATATTTTCCATAATCACCTACTTACCTTCAGCATGTTTTGCTCCATTTGTTCCCGTCCTTTGTGGGTTCCCTTTGTCCCGCTGCCCGACAATAGAACCTGTTAATATAATTGCGGCTTTTAACGGTCTTTAAAAGAATTTTAAATGTTGATAACCGAATATTCCTCTAATAAAATTTTATACTGGAGGTTAAACTACACTACACATTTCAAACTAGAATAGAAATACTGGGAATTGGACCATTCACTTTTTAGAGCTCTGCGAGTTTCTATTCATCCTTTTAACACCTAATTTCGATTAGAACTAATACACTAGCGATGTATTTTTCTTTAATCTTACAATATACTTTTTAAAGCCCCTATTTTTCACCTGCAACAAGCACAGACCCTTCCATTGGTTCCGTCCTTTTTTCTCCCTGCTTGGTCGCTTTGGCAACGTAACCGCGTCCCGGCTTCTTGCTCTGTAACCCGACAAATACATTTATTCCCACTGTAGCCCTATGCCAAATCAATTCCCACCATTTTATTCACATACCTCATTTATCCCACCACACCATGTTAACCGTCTACTGTAAGTTTCTATATTTGTTTATTAATGACATATGATTTTGAGTTGACCTAACAATGTATTTATGCATGTAATTTCGCTGTCTCTCACTCTTGCCCGTTCGTCTGTTTGATTTGCTATTTTAAATTTAACCTTTTATACTGTTTTGCCAATTTTAAATGTATCTGTTAATTTGTGCTATGCTGTTTTTAAAAAAACCGGGTGTGACGTCACGATCGCACCTTGACCTTTTACAGATTTGGCGGTTTTTTTGACACATGCCTAAATGCTATTTAAGCCATTTTGTTTGTAACTTTACACATGGCCTGATGAAGACGACTGTCCGTCGTTGAAACGCGTAGCCTACCTGTTCAAATAAATTGAAACCTACTTATACCTCTGGATATCGCTCCCATTATTCCCACCACACAGCAGCGCCCCTGGAATGATCCACATTTTTCTCCTGCAACTATCTATCTAACACACTGACACTGACTGACTCCTATCTATCGCTATCAAATTATTGTAAATCTAACTCTCTATTCTCTTCTCCTCACTATGAAACACACTCACTGACACTAATCCACTCTGTATTCTGTATTTTACTATCTATCACTCTCTGTCTGACGTCCTCTCTCTCCTCTCTGTAGCGCCACAAAGCAGCAGCATTTCCTGGTTGGGCTGTTTATAGTGGCAATAACTCATATGACTCATCAGTGATTCACAACTATACCCTTCATAATGGTCTGTGCTAGAGGGAGGGCTGCCTGCAAGGCATCGTGATGAAGCTCACCGCCCACGGTCATTTGATCCTTCTCTGTCTTCTGATCTGTAAAATGGCGTCTCCATTTTGAGCGATTCATGCGAAACGAATCCAAAAAGTTTTGGCTTTGTTAAAATCCGAAACTTTGTGCAAGTTAATAATGAATTTGATTTGTGTAGAATCGATTCGCTCATCTCTGCTGATAACTAAAGACCTGGGGAATCTCCCCATATAATGGAATCTGAGGAGCCGCTCATCAGACAAGGCAATGAGGTCGTATCCTCAGAAGGCCATGACCTGACCCCTCTATCAGGAGGACCCCATCCCCATGAATTCATATTTTTCCTGTTGTATTTGTTTTATGTAAATATTAGATGATAATGTTAAATCAGCCTTTTTATAGTTCAGTATCTATGAATGCAGCTTCAGTCTATTATTCTCTCCACCTGGCAATAATTCAATGCCCAGTGCTAATTACCATATTTTTCGGACTATAAGACGCACCCAGGTTTTAGACAACAGAAAATAGGAAAACATTCCATATTTTACTATTTTTACAAAGAAAAAAAACTGTTAATTTTTTTTTTCTGTTTCTCCCCATTCTGGGAGCCATAGCTCTTATATTCTTCCATGAATTGAGCGGTGTGATGGCTTATCTTTTGCGGGACGAGCTGTAGTTTTTATTGGCACCAAGCATCACCGGCATGGGTCGGGAAGGGGTTAAGGAAGAGATCAGGGGGGACTGGCACAGACTATAAGATACAGGGACTTTTTAGCAAGATTTATTCTTGCTAAAAAGTGCCTCTTATATTCGGAAAAATACGGTATAAGGGTCAGTTCACACGTTGCGTAAACGCTGCAGATTTTACGCAACAGGACTGCGGAAAATGCGCAGAATAATACAGTAGAAACTAGATGGATGAAGTAGAAAAAAATCTTATCCACATGTAAATACGGAGTGGAATTTTTTTTATTCTGCAGCATGTTAATTGTACTGCCGTAACCGCTGCTTATTTGTTGCAGGTTTTCCCGATTGGGGAGGTAGAACCTGCAACAAATAGCAGTTATTGCGTTTTTTGAGGCGGGTTCATAGAGATTTTGCCACAAAAATGCTACTCCTAAAAAGGAGAAAAAAAAATCTTATACTTACCCAGACCCGTTAGAAAAAATAGACACTAGACCAGACTCCCTAAGAAATACAGACCCCAAACTACCACTTTACAGACCTCAGACCAGATGTTCAGATATTTACCTCTCCCTGATCTGATCCTGCGCTTCTAGGACATTGTTTGCAGCTGCTCCTGGGAGAGGAGGGAAACGCGGGAACGGGGACAGGTGAGTATTTAGGGCACCCAGGAGATTTGCTGGCTCTTCCGGAAGATCTCCCCAATATTGTCCCGGAGATTCTGGGCGAGTTGAAAAATATACTTTATGTATCACATTGTCAGACATTTGACCTAACAGTTGTTCTGTGACTGTGTACCAGTCATCTCATCTCCCACCACGCACTGTTGTCTGCGAATAGGAAACCAGCAGAATTGTGAATTCCACATAAATGGAAAATAAACGGGCACATAAGGCTTCGTTCACATCTGCGTCAGGGATCCGTTCAGATGTTCCTTCGGTGCTTTCCGTCAGAACGGAGCCCTGACCGACACAAACTGAAACCAAAGGTTTCCGTTTCCATCACCATTGATTTCAATGGTGACGGATCCGGTGCCAATTGTTTGTTGGTCTCCGTTGTTTTGAAGCGATGAATAGCGCAGTCGACTAGTCGGAGCCCTGACGCAGATGTGAACAAAGCCGAACTCAAATCAATACAAAAGTAAATATTTACAAAGTTAAGAACGTTGTGCAGAGGTGAAGTTTTCCTTCCTGTTCAGCAAAGGCTCAACCGATAATTGAAGTAAAGGTCAGGTTAGTGCATACAGGCCACACGCTATGATGAACTCGTTGATGCCTGCCTGCCTGCCTGCCATTGTGCTTTGCTGGTATTTTCCTAAGAAAGCTAAACTTGTAGTGAGGGAGAGATATCCAAAATTCCCATCCCAAAGTTGCCCACTTTAGGGTTAATGTCCCTTTAACACAACGCTAAACAAAAAAATCTAAACATAAAACATCATTGCAGCCATCACTACCTCAAGCTTTGTTTTGCAAATAAGCTGCAGAACTTGGGCATGAGAAAATAAAGAAAGGGCCAGAAGATCGGGGTGGAAAAAACGGGAAGTTATAAGTGAACAAAATACATGGAATCTGCTCTGCAAAACCAGAAAACAGCTCAGAACAGGCAGCTGTGTCTCAGCACAACACGCAGTCCTGGACCTGCCAACTTCCCCTCTATACTGTCCTAAAACATCGTACGTGTTTCATATCACTACCTGTATATCCCTATACTGTGACCACATCGAAACTAAGGTTGAGTGTGCAGCACCTCAGTGCAGACTTTTTGGAAGTTCATCTTGTACTCACTTCCATCAGAGCTAATTCTGCTCCATTCTGAGCTCGAAAGTGTGAAGGAGAAGCCTGCAGGGTCTTTGGATCCTTTTTTTACAGTTTCTTTATGACAGGTCTGCAAGCCACAAAAGCCATTTTTACCTTCGCACATGGCGGGGGCAGGTGTGAAATAATATTATGTTCCTTTGTGACCTTAAAGTAAATGGTAATTAAATAACTGTAATTGATTGGATTCAAGTGTGCCGCTAAGCGCCAAAGACCAATACCATAGAGGCAGGGCATGCATGGGGCCCATGGAGTGAAAAGAACCCCAAGATTTACCCCAAGCATGAACCTCTACGGAAACCCCATATCAGCCCTAGCGCAATGCCATCTCCATGACACTATGAAAGCGGATAGTCCGGTACAGACATGTATTGTCTTGTTGTTCCCCCTGAAGTGTCTTATTAGCAATGTTTTCATGACCATCAATCCCTGTGGAATCTGTATGGGAAATACTAAGTCTACATTCACACGAGACGATCAGATTCACACACGTGAAAAACTAGCGTGAACCGGTCCGTGTGTGTTGCTTTATGAATCAGTGGCATACGTTATTCACGCACTCGCAAAGCACATTTTTATTTTTTAATGGAATTGATGCGCAAATCACACATCACATGGATGTGCGTCCGTGTGCTGTGCGGGATTTTCACGCACCCATTGACTTCAATGGGTGCGTATGTGCATGAAAAACACACCAATATAGGACATGTAGCGAGTTTCACGCAACGGCCACACGCTGCGTGAAATCTCCTGCATGTGTTAATGGCCCCATTGAAATCAATGGGTCAGTGTGCTGTACATGAGTTTCCCGCACAGCACACGGACGAGTTTTATGCTCATCTGAATGAGCCCTGAGGTTGAATACATCCATCTAGTCTAACCGATGATCCTGCAGTGTAGATCCAGAAGAAGGCAACGGGCTAGAAGAGGGAGTATTTCCTATGCACATTCCCCGGCTCTGCTATAGCGGAGGAGCTCTAGACTCCTAAATGTAACACTGGCTGGTAAGAAAAGAGGGACGGATCAGATTTATCAGGTTTTGCCCATTTATTTTAAGGGTATGTTCACACTCAAGTGTTTTCAGCCATAATTTGGACGTTTTACACCTCGAATTACGCCTGAAAAAACGTCCCTAATACGCCTACAAACATCTGCCCACTGCTTGCAATGGGTTTTACAGTGTTCTGTTCCCACGAGGTGTAATTTTACGCGTCACTGTCAAAATACGGTGCGTAAAAAGACGCCCACGAAAAAGAAGTGCATGTCATAATTTCTTGGGACGTTTTTGGAGCAGTTCATCATTGACTCCATTGAAAAACAGCTACAACAACGTCCGTAAAATACGCCGCGAAAAAGGCGAGTTGCGACAAAAACATCTGAAAATCAGCTCCGTATTTTCAGATGTTTTCGGTCACTGTGTGTGAACAGAGCCTTACAACCAAAATACATTTTTATGAACGACATTTAATTTTACTCCAACTTAATATAATTTCATAGAAAAGGGAAGTACAATAAGGGGGAAATTCATTTTCAGAATATGGTCAATGACCCAGTGTCGAAGATATGAAGATGGTGCAGATGGCAACGCACAAGCAGTGACTACAGGTGGTGCTCAATGGCAACTCCACCCAGGAAAATTAGACATTACCCATTGGGTGTAGACGTTTTTGGGTCACATTAGTAATAGTTTAGGGATCCAACAAAACAATCTCCATCTGTGCGTAAACCTTCAACACACCCCAAGTGGTCACAGCCTAATCTTAACAGGTTTTATCCAAGCAAAGCTTAATCGTGGTAAAATGTAAAGTTCTCCAACGATATAATCTACTCTGTTTTTATTCCTCATCGTTTCAAAATCTTTGCTTGCTGTCAGCGAATGGAGGCATTCTTGCTTAGATTCAGAGGCTCAGCTCAGGATTTGTTACAATGTATTGGTGTATGTAATAGAAGTATCTGAATACGAACAAGAATGCCCCATTCACTGACAGCAAGCAGAAATAATGAAAATGGTAAGGAATTGAATCACAAATTACACAAAAGATTTGGAGAAGTTTTCATGATGCTGTGATTTGCCAGTCTTTGTAGCTGCAGGGAGTGGCGCACACAAGCGGTCACTAATCGCCTGTATCCTATACACTGCTCCACCTGCTTCTGGAGCCGTAGGCTTTGTAAGGCAGTGAATAGTCCGTCTCGGGCCGATTGATCCAGTGGTTTTGTGTTTTCCTCATTTGCTCCTTCTGCTCTTGTTGGGACAATAATCTCAATACTTTGTCCTGATCTCTGAAGGGGCTTCTTCCATATTCCTGCAGGAGCCACATTCTGCACTGTAGGGGTGAGAAAAAAAAGGGACATAATCGGATATTAATCCTTATGACAGAGACCAACGTTTATTCAAAATTCATTGCCCTGACGGCTTTGTGCTGGGGGAGGCGATGAAATACTACAGAGCGCCTCACTGCTGCCCATCCCCCATTAAGGATCTGGTTCCCCATCACTGTGGAGGACCATGGTGTGATATTGATTCATATCTTCATTAGCTTATTTTCTGTATTCTCAGGTTCTTTACAGGCTGCATTCACATGGTGCGCTTTTGCAACAATTTGCAATTCGCATGGAAACCACAGCAAATCGTGGTAAAACCGCATGTGTTTTTGCAGGTGTGGTTTTTGGCCACGCACCGAAAACACGGCAAAACTGCAACATGTGAATACACCCTAACTGTGTGGTGTAGAATAAAACTCCAGTGGCTACCTGGAAATCATCAGCAAGAGGGAAAACTTATTTAACCTAAAGAAGTCGGCGTCCATGTGAGTTTCTACTGGTGATGGAGAAGTAACTTTGCTATATCAGTATGTGTCTGTTATTATTACTTAATGATGACCTGCGGAGGATGCGAAAAACCTCCTGCAGCCCAATTCACTATCACATGACGACCCAATGCAGGTACTAGATATCCACATGTTCACTTTCTGTATGTCCATGTATTAATGAGCATCAGCTATTTACCCAGTAATGAGCAGCCCTGGATACTTACACAAGCCAAAATGAGATTTATTTTTCGCTATACGATCCCTCAGCAGCAGCTAGCCTACTTGCTGATGGTTTTTAGGTAGCAAAAAGGGATTTTATATAAATATATATATATATATATACACACACAGTAAAATATGGTAAAAAAAACAAACACCTGTATACTATATATTTAGACATAATACTGAGAAAGTGGTTGCAGGTTCTGACTACAAACTGAGCAAGTGAGAATAGAGATGATCTAAAGCAAAAATACATTTTCAGCATACTATAATGCCCCATAGCTGCCCCCACACATCATAATGCCCCTATAACTCCCCTCCACAAAAGCAGAATGCCCCCTGTAGCTGCCCCCACACATTATAATGTCCCTATAACTGCCCTTCACAGTATATTGCTCCCCGCAACTGCCCTGCACACAGTATAATGCCCCAAACTACCCCCCAGGTGCAATTACGTCATTGCTTCGCGTCCAGTGATACATAGTGATTGGTAGAGCAGGGACCTTACGGCTCCCTGCTCCATTAATGGATTCCACTGAATCTGCCTCCTGAAGAATCAGATACCGTTTCAACCTGGGAAAAATCTTTAACAAAACCAAAATTTGCAAGAGGACGTTGATTAATTGCGCTGAATTTCAGTTTCGTTTATTTTTCCCAATTAATTACCCAGCCCTAGTGGGAAGGCCCTCATAGTGCTGGACAGAGACATGAGGGGGACACAGACAAGGGAACATGTGACTGTAATCACACAGGCTTGCAGGAATTTTCGTGCGCCGCCGCTACAGTGCAGATATGCCACGTGGAAATCTTTAGTAAAAAAGTCGCATGGTGGGCAAATTGCAAGCCCCACACCCTCTTTTCCGACACTTTCAGAAAATACATAATAGCCAAAAAAATGGTTGGAGCGCCATTTATTTTTTTCAACGCAGTTATGAAAGAAAACCAGTGTAAGTTCATTGATAAATCCGTCAACTTGCTTGACAAATGACAATTTTGGAGAAGACTCAACAAACACACGGCACGTGTAGTGTCTGAGGCCACGAGGACAAAGAGTCTGTACTGAAAACCTTCTTGCATTCAGCTGCTGTACCACGTTCCATTCATGATGCAGACGACGTGCCCGTGCTCGGCTGGTGACCACCATTTCCCTTCTACCTTCTCTTGAGGTTTTTTTTCTCATTTCCGGTCTGCTCTGCTCAGCCATTTTGCTGGGGTTTTGTTCAGCCACAGACTTGTTCTGTCTGCTCGTCCTCCGAGCCCCTGACACGCGATGCTTCTCCCAGCAAAGGGTGGAGACACCAAGAAACCTCGAACACTTATACCGAGTTTCCTTGTCCTTGAAACACAAACCCTACACGTAACTACCCTCCTATACCCTGTCCGCTGCTCACCTGGCAAAGAACAGGACTGACCGGGGAGAATAGTGTTTTAGGTAGAGATATTACTGGTGCCAGATATTACTCCTGCTACATTGTGGCCCCTTCAATAAGTCTGTAAGCTCAGGCTCCCACCAATGGCCTCTAATCACTAGCGAGAATCTACAACATTTTATAGTTAAAAAGCGACACAAATGGAGTAATTTGTAAATCTCTTATTTTTTTCCCCCTAATTTTCTGCATTTAGAATTACGGTTCTTTCCGGTTACCAGAGAGCAGTGCATTGTGGGGGTTCTGATGACCGTTATACAGTTAGAGCTCAGCTGTTAGGTCACATGACTGACAATGGGGTGGAGCTAAATCATGTGTTTCTAAAGGCAACCAGCTCAAGTAGCGCTGGAAGGATTGAGACGATGTAACATTTGTAATGGCGGTCATCAGAATATAAATATAAGCTTTCAGATTGATATAAACAGGCAAACCTAGTGTCAAAAATCAGGGACCACATTCCATAACATGGGCCTCCCTTCCTCCACTGCTTTGATTCCTCTCACTTGTTACTTTGTTGCAATCTGTTATCTAATGGAGTAACACAAACATAACAGTGAGGAACAGATACTGCCAAAACCTCATATACAATTTATGTAGGTAGCGAAACAAAACAATAATGTTCACACGGGGTATTTTGCCGAGTTTTTTGACGCGGAAACCGCGTCGCAAAACTCGGCAAAAACGGCCCGAGAACGCCTCCCATTGATTTCAATGGGAGGCGTCGGCGTCTTTTTCCCGCGAGCAGTAAAACTGCCTCGCGGGAAAAAGAAGCGACATGCCCTATCTTCGGGCGCTTCCGCCTCTGACCTCCCATTGACTTCAATGGGAGGCAGAGAAAGGGTATTTCTCGCTGTTTTATGCCCGCGGCGCCCAATGGCCGCGGGCGAAAAACGGCGCGATAATTGCCGCGAAAATCGGCGTGCAGGGAGAGGAATATCTGCCTCAAAGTTCCAAACGGAATTTTGAGGCAGATATTCCTCCCCCAAAATACTCCGTGTGAACATAGACAAAATCTGTATCTTGCCAAGATTTCAACATAGGTAAATGCTTAGAAAGGTTGCAGCGCTGGTTCCTGGGACGGTCATGGACAGAGTGTAATGCCGCGGTCACACATCATGGGTTATTATTTCTCTTCTTGATTATACAAACAGATCAACTGCAATACAGACTTAAAGGGATTTTCCAAGGCAACACTTCTCCCTAACTCCCCCATGTTGTTATTATTGCTGTACTGATAATTGTCTGCCTGAGGTCATCTTTATTTTCATCCAAAATTCACGCTGATACCAAAGGTCTCCGGTCGGCTAGAGGAGCGGACGGGGCAGGTCGCCGGTCGGCTAGAGGAGCGGACGGGGCAGGTCGCCGGTCGGCTAGAGGAGCGGACGGGGCAGGTCGCCGGTCGGCTAGAGGAGCGGACGGGGCAGGTCTCCGGTCGGCTAGAGGAGCGGACGGGGCAGGTCTCCGGTCGGCTAGAGGAGCGGACGGGGCAGGTCTCCGGTCGGCTAGAGGAGCGGACGGGGCAGGTCTCCGGTCGGCTAGAGGAGCGGACGGGGCAGGTCTCCGGTCGGCTAGAGGAGCGGACGGGGCAGGTCTCCGGTCGGCTAGAGGAGCGGACGGGGCAGGTCTCCGGTCGGCTAGAGGAGCGGACGGGGCAGGTCTCCGGTCGGCTAGAGGAGCGGACGGGGCAGGTCTCCGGTCGGCTAGAGGAGCGGACGGGGCAGGTCGCCGGTCGGCTAGAGGAGCGGACGGGGCAGGTCGCTGATAACAGGGAGACTGAGCACAACCTGACAATCTGTCAGCCCACAATCCATTGAACTTTTAAATTTCCTTTTGGCAAATCTAAAACTTTTAGTAGTTTGCAGGTTCATATTGATTCTCACATCTCTGGTTCTCACGGCACGGATATCAGTGACTTTTGCGGTATAAAATATGGTGCCCCTGGTACAGACTCCAGTGTCAGCTCTCACACCGTCATAACAGTGGAGCAAAGAAGCTGCTGCGTGTGGTGTGTGGGGACATCCACAAGTGTCACAATAACTGGAAGGATTCATTTAAATCGATGTTGCAATCCAGATCAGCAGTTACTTTAACATGTGATTTATTCAGTGGTTGATGGACAGATCATGACCCGAGAGTTTATAGATGTTCTACAAATAATTGGGAGAATTAAAAAAAAAAAAGAAAAAAAAAGTGGTTTGGAATCCTGTGACCCATCATCCTGCTCTGGTGTTAGGCCGGGTTCACACAGAGTTCTTTGCAGGCAGAAAATCTGGCTCAAAATTCCGTTTGGAATTTTGAGGCAGAATTTTTGCTCTGCCTGCACGCCGATTTTCACAGAGTTTTTCGCCTGCGGCCATTGAGCGCCGCAGGCAGAAAATGCAGCAGAATACGCCTGCTCTGCCTGCCATTGATGTCAATCGGAGGTCAGAGACGTAAACGCCCGAAGATAAGGCATGTCCCTTTTTCCCGCGAGCCGTTTTTTTCCGCTCGCGGGAAAAACCAGCCTCCGCCTCCCATTGAAATTAATGGGAGGCATTTTCAGCCGTTTTTTGGCGCGTCAAAAAACTCAGTGTGAACTGAAACAATGCCAACCAAAATACAGTGACTAATATCACTCAGCACAATTCAGGGCACATGGAACTCACTGTCTTCCATTGTCACTAGCGGAGACTGTAGCAGCAGATGGAGTGTACTTGTTTGTATGACTGCGTGTGCACGGTCAGCAGAGTTCCCCCATACATAATATTGCCGGGAGCCCAGGGATCTCCATTATTACAGGAAACTCCTGGACAATCTGAAAGGCTAAGCAAGGAAGAAAGTGCAACCGTATATGTTCACACGACACTGGTGATTGGACCAAAATCAGGTCATTAAATGAAGACTCGTCCTCTGGCCATGAAGAGCTGCGGCGTTCTCACAACTGCTGATCTATAGGGGTCTATTTCTGCGGCCACCAGCACTGCAAATAGGATATGGGACAGACCGGTAGACGTGGAGCGTGCACAAGAGAAGGGTTTGTAGATCCTTGAATACTCCGGTCATATCTTCGAAACCATTTTCAGTCATAGGAAAAATACTCAAGAAAATGCTAATACTCCTCACAGGATTACCATAGTATCAGCCTCATAGTAGTCCCCATAGTAGCGGCCTCGCAGGCACGCCCCCCCCCCCCCCCCACATAGTAGCGGCCTCGCAGGCGCCCCCCCCCCCCCCACATAGTAGCGGCCTCGCAGGCGCCCCCCCCCCCCACATAGTAGCGGCCTCGCAGGCGGCCCCCCCCATAGTAGCGGCCTCGCAGGCGGCCCCCCCCATAGTAGCGGCCTCGCAGGCGCCCCCCCCCCCCATAGTAGCGGCCTCGCAGGCGCACCCCCCCATAGTAGCGGCCTCGCAGGCGCCCGGCCTCACAGGCGGCCCCCCCCATAGTAGCGGCCTCGCAGGCGCCCCCCCCCCCCATAGTAGCGGCCTCGCAGGCGCCCCCCCCCCATAGTAGCGGCCTCGCAGGCGCCCGGCCTCACAGGCGGCCCCCCCCATAGTAGCGGCCTCGCAGGCGCCCCCCCCCCATAGTAGCGGCCTCGCAGGCGCCCCCCCCATAGTAGCGGCCTCGCAGGCGCCCCCCCCCCCATAGTAGCGGCCTCACAGGCGGCCCCCCCCCCCATAGTAGCGGCCTCAGAGTAGTTCATTAGTACCAGTTTCAGCCATGGGCGCCTTCAGACGATAAAGGTTCTCCTGACCTCACGTCCCCACACATAGAAGCCTGGAAGCTGGGGACCAAGCGGATTCATCTCATGCAGGCGGTTGACCTCTACCTGCGGCTGCACATGTGTAAGGACAAGGTTCCCTGCTGGTAATTCTCTTATCACTTTACCTCTTTCACTAAAGTTACTTCATATTCTTGCAGCTGCTGCTGAAATCCAAGGTTTGGACCCACATACGACCTCACAGCTTTCACAGCAGACAGGCAATCTTCCCAGCCAAATGCGGTCACAGTCATTAGATAGGCAACCAAGATGGTGGTGCTGCGAGACACTCCGGCCAAGCTGTGTAGACAGAGACGAAAGACTTACAACAGTCATCAGGATATAACCATCAAATGAGTCTAAAGGGAGATGCATGATCGGTCACCTAAGAGGCTCACATGTAACGCAAGATCTGCAATTTTCGAATAGACTGGACTTTTAAATTCCTCACCATTTTCAAGATCTCTGCTTGCTGTCACAGTTAGTGTGAACATTCTGGTTTACAAACAGAAACTAAAAATTCAAAGAGATCTAATGCGGAGGGTTCTTCACAATTGTATTCAGTCTATACAATCCTCTGAGATAAATATCCCGGGGACTAGACTGATATTTTACCTTCACTGATACATTGTAACAAACTATCAGGACAGGGAGAGATTTGTGCTGCTGTGTTTATTTAGATCACAAATTATGTCTAGACCGGTTACAACCTCAGCTGTGACAAGTATTAAGTCTGTATGGGTTTCCAGCCTTGTTTCCATTCCATAACAGCAAGCAGAGATCTTGAAATGGTGAGGATTTGAAACACAAATGTATATTTTAAAAAAATGGCAGAGGTGTTCATTATAAACCAATTAAGCTTTAGTTATACAAAGCTGGGTTGTAATTTTTTTTCCTGCACTTAAAAAATGTTTGTCCAATAATTCAGAAATGTCTGTTGAGCTGTAAGTAGACGGGAAGAGAACATTGTACTAATTATCTGTTATCAAACACGGTGTACGAATCAGAGGAACTGACCAGTGAACAAGACAGCCGCCTCCTCGTACACGACATTCATGGATAAATTTAATGCTCTTCTTAAAATGTTGAATCCTAGTGAAGAAAAAAACCATAACAATCTCTAAATATAATAGGAATATAACTACACTGTGATCAGACATGAGATCCACACATCTTATATACAGTAACAGCTATTCATCTATTACTACTGACAACCAGCCTGTATATCATGTGTGAGAGGTTGTCACAGCCCCGCCCCCTGTTACTGACATCACTGATATATAATATAATTACACTGTGATCAGACATGAGATCCACACATCTTATATACAGTAACAGCTATTCATCTATTACTACTGACAACCAGCCTGTATATCATGTGTGAGAGGTTGTCACAGCCCCGCCCCCTGTTACTGACATCACTGATATATAATATAATTACACTGTGATCAGACATAAGATCCACACATCTTATATACAGTAACAGCTATTCATCTATTACTACTGACAACCAGCCTGTATATCATGTGTGAGAGGTTGTCACAGCCCCGCCCCCTGTTACTGACATCACTGATATATAATATAACTACACTGTGATCAGACATGAGATCCACACATCTTATATACAGTAACAGCTATTCATCTATTACTACTGACAACCAGCCTGTATATCATGTGTGAGAGGTTGTCACAGCCCCGCCCCCTGTTACTGACATCACTGATATATAATATAATGACATGTGATCAGACATGAGATCCCCACATCTTATATACAGTAACAGCTATTCATCTATTACTACTGACAACCAGCCTGTATATCATGTGTGAGAGGTTGTCACAGCCCCGCCCCGTTACTGACATCACTGATATATAATATAATTACATTGTGATCAGACATGAGATCCACACATCTTATATACAGTAACAGCTATTCATCTATTACTACTGACAACCAGCCTGTATATCATGTGAGAGAGGTTGTCACAGCCCCGCCCCCTGTTACTGACATCACTGATATATAATATAATTACACTGTGATCAGACATGAGATCCACACATCTTATATACAGTCACAGCTATTCATCTATTACTACTGACAACCAGCCTGTATATCATGTGTGAGAGGTTGTCACAGCCCCGCCCCCTGTTACTGACATCACTGATATATAATATAATTACACTGTGATCAGACATGAGATCCACACATCTTATATACAGTAACAGCTATTCATCTATTACTACTGACAACCAGCCCGTATATCATGTGTGAGAGGTTGTCACAGCCCCGCCCCGTTACTGACATCACTGATATATAATATAATTACATGTGATCAGACATGAGATCCACACATCTTATATACAGTAACAGCTATTCATCTATTACTACTGACAACCAGCCTGTATATCATGTGTGAGAGGTTGTCACAGCCCCGCCCCCTGTTACTGACATCACTGATATATAATATAATTACACTGTGATCAGACATGAGATCCACACATCTTATATACAGTAACAGCTATTCATCTATTACTACTGACAACCAGCCTGTATACCATGTGTGAGAGGTTGTCACAGCCCCGCCCCCTGTTACTGACATCACTGATATATAATATAATTACACTGTGATCAGACATGAGATCCACACATCTTATATACAGTAACAGCTATTCATCTATTACTACTGACAACCAGCCTGTATATCATGTGTGAGAGGTTGTCACAATAAAGCCGTCAACAATAGATCAAGTCCCTGTTTTGTCAGTTTGTGTCTGTTCAGGGTCCCGTTCTGACGGAAAGCTCAGACGTAACCCCAACGCAGATGTGAACAGAGCCTAAGCTGCTACACAGGGGATTGTCCGCACTGTAACAAAATCTTAGCTTTGTTAGATGGACTAGATCAGGATGGGTTCTGGAAGTCTAAAATGAATGGCATTCACTGGCAGTAAGCAGAGATCTTAGAAAAGGTGACAAAATGAAACCATTATTTTTGAAAGCTGCAGAACTTTCCATTCCACAACGGTTGAGCATTATTCGCAGGAGACTGGAACATTTAGACATTGTTATATGCGGTGGGAGGATTATTTTCTCGGTTGAATAACGGCAGATTTCTGCTGATTCTGTGGTTGTGGATCATATGACGGAGGTCGTTGTCCTGGCTCTGAAATGCTGAATATAATCTGTGTGTATGAGCTGACATTTCAAATCTGCAAGAGACAACCAAGATGATTCATGGCGTCTTCTCTGCAGTCGGTTCTCACACTAGGAAACTTCCAGCATGCTGAGCGGAGAGGCGGCTACAAGATGGAACGTTCGATTGTTTCATTATTTGCTTATATAGCGGCGAGGTAGAGAGATTCTCATCACTTGTGTTCCATCACTCTGTATTTGCATACACGCTGAACAGGGCCCTATTTACCTGACAAACGCTAAGAGTTTGGCCTCATGCACACCAACGTGTTTTTGTGATCGCCATTCACCCGCAAATCTGCGGCTGAATTGCGGACCCATTCATTGCTATGGCACCATGCACACCACCGTGATTTTCACAGTTCCTTTCAGGACCGCAAATATGAGTCGCAGAAACTCAGGACATGTCTTATTATGGCCCGCAAATTCAATACGGACTTGTCCATAGAAGTCGATGGGCCCGTGGAAACATCTCCGTGTGACATCCGTAATTTTGCGGATGTGCGGAAGTGTTGCTAAGCGACGACAGGAAGGTTTCCTTGCACTTTTTTTTATATGATCCGCATTTTGCGGATGACATTTCTTCCGCAAAATACAGACCACGGTCCAGGAATTTGCGGACGAGAAAACACTACGGTTGCGATCATGAGGCATTTCCTTTTAGCATCCGGTGGCACGATATTAAGATCAATTAATTTCCTGCATTAAAAGAAACGGTCTGTATACCATATCATGAGAGCCTATGGGTGACATATGCCACTGTATGCCGGGAAATACTAAATCATGATGTGAGCAGAGCCCAGGGCCAACATCAGCACCAGGCCAACCCAGGCCCCACTGTTCCGGGGGAGGCGGTGTCCCACTCTGCCGGGCGGCCGGTGGCTTGTCCTGGTTTCAACTGTATCTGTGCACATAGAATGCAGATACATTTGAATCCAATGGAGCAGGGAGTCATCAGCTCCCTGCTCCATCATTCACTACATAAAGCCAGATGTGAGAGGCTTGGAGCAGACAGGCGGAGGGCAGTGACATCATCGCACCTGTCCATGACTAAACACGCACAAATGGATGAGACCTGCTGAGGGATCACCCCCCACTCCTCATGGGCACGGCCCTAGACAAGTGTGTGGGGGCCATTATGGGGGCATTATACTGAGTGTTTTGGCAACTATGGGGCATTATACTCTGCAGGGGAGGCACTGAGGCATTATACTGTGTGGAGGGGGGCACTATGGGGCATTATACTCTGCAGGGGAGGCACTGAGGCATTATACTCTGCAGGGGAGGCACTGAGGCATTATACTCTGCAGGGGAGGCACTGAGGCATTATACTCTGCTGGGGAGGCACTGAGGCATTATACTCTGCTGGGGAGGCACTGAGGCATTATACTGTGTGGAGGGGGCACTATGGGGCATTATACTGTGTGGAGGGGGGCACTATGGGGCATTATACTCTGCTGGGGAGGCACTGAGGCATTATACTCTGCTGGGGAGGCACTATGGGGCATTATACTCTGCTGGGGAGGCACTGAGGCATTATACTCTGCAGGGGAGGCACTGAGGCATTATACTCTGCAGGGGAGGCACTGAGGCATTATACTCTGCTGGGGAGGCACTGAGGCATTATACTCTGCTGGGGAGGCACTATGGGGCATTATACTCTGCAGGGGAGGCACTGAGGCATTATACTCTGCTGGGGAGGCACTATGGGGCATTATACTCTGCTGGGGAGGCACTGAGGCATTATACTCTGCAGGGGAGGCACTATACTGTGTGGAGGGGGCACTATGGGGCATTATACTGTGTGGAGGGGGCACTATACTGTGTGGAGGGGGCACTATGGGGCATTATACTGTGTGGAGGGGGCACTATACTGTGTGGAGGGGGCACTATACTGTGTGGAGGGGGCACTATACTGTGTGGAGGGGGGCACTATGGGGCATTATACGGTGTGAAAAATATCTAAGGCCTTAGCTCAGCCTGATCGACATTTAGTAAAATGCATTTGGCACATTGCTCCTGTCTGCGCATCGATGTAATAGATAATGAGCAGCACAGATCTCTCTTGTCCTGATAGTTTGATACAATGTATCAGTCTGAAGTCTAGACTGGATATAATTGTAACAAACCCTCAGCTGTACAGTTCTTCGATCTGTACGTTTTGTTTTTGCCTCCCGATGTAAACAGGACTGTTCACGTCCACTGACAGCAAGTAGAGATCTCGAAAATAGCGAAGAATTGAAACATCGTAAATCAGAAAGATACAGAACTTTTCATTACACAATGAATAAGACAGAACGACAGGTAAAGTCATCGTCAAGATGCAGAGCAGGGACAATAGTCTGGGTCTCAATACTAGAATATTCACTGTATGATCGATTCCCAGCACCCCCCCCCCCCCCCCCCATTACCGCTGAAGCCCCTGCGCACTTCGCCTGCTATTCTTGAACTGGTTTTCCACTCTACACAATTGCTGCTCGATTTTACGTGGTTTTAAGATCAATTAATTTCCTGTATTAAAAGAAACGGTCTGAAGATCGAGGCGTCGTCTGAGCTAGGTGGTAAAGCCACTTCCTCCTCAAGGGTCCGCAGTATGGACGATGACTGGCAGAAGTCGTCACCTCAGTAGTGAAGATTTCACAAACTGCCAGAACATACCAGAAAATGTAATGAAGCGACAGATGTGTAAAGACCGGAAAATAAGACAGAATTAAGACTGGTCACATGACCGATACAATATTTAAATGCTAAAATAAATTGCAGCAGGGAGACAAAGTCTACACGGCCCCTCCGTGAGAACGCAAGAAAAAACACTTCCCTAGATATTCTCACTCCATCGCTGGGGAGCGGCAGCCACCTTGTGTCCTCTCTGTGCTGGGAGAGCTGAAGATGCGTAACAATGTGCACCGCAGTGCTCACAATACACGCAGATGACACAAGATCGTAGAGATCCACTCGTCACCCGCAGCCAGTGATCTATGCAACAGAGCTAAACAGCCTGGACTCCAGACTGATACATTTTACCTGCACTGATACATTGTAACAGACGATCAGGACAGTACAGAGATTTGTGATGCTGACGTATTTAGCTCACAGGAGGATTGTCTAGAATGGATACAATTCTATCTAACACTTATAAAACGTCACAGGTCTGTATGTATGAGTTTTCAGTCTCAGTGATGGTTTCCATTCACTGACAGCAAGTACATATAATGCTAAGGAATTAAAACAAAGTCTAATAGAAAGTTACAGAACCTTTCACTATTCAGTAATTTAAAAGCTCAATTATTGGTTAATTTGGGGAAATGTTAGCAAAAACAAAATATGGTGTAAAGAATAAAACTTTAATGGGATTCTACGGTGTTGGGCTCGCACTTTTTAAATGACGAAAGAACGCCTTTAATCAGAATACAATGCATTTCTATAATAATTGGAGACTGAATTTCATCATAGACAGCAGTAGCAACAGCACCACCTACAGGCAGGAAAATCAGATAATACCAGTAGAAAAAAAACACACTTTTCTATTCAAACGCTTCATAAATCGAAGCCTCATTTAGTTTTGTAAACAAAAATCTTAGAAGCTGAACTTTGGATGGCAAAAAAAAGAGCAAAAATAGATGAATGAATAATCTTCCCCCGTCCTGTGGTAAATCTGCAGTTAGAGAGTAACGGGCAGAAGTAAAGGGCACGGAATCAAGACATAATAAAAAACGGCCTAGACGTTCTGAGCGCACCGTGCTCCCGAAGGGAAACCAGCTCCTGATTTTCAGCCGTTTTTGCAGCCACTCGCGATTTTCGCATCGTTTTTGGAGCTTTTTTCAATAGTCTATGAAAAACAGCTCCAAAAACGTCCCAAGAAGTGTCCTGCACTTTTTTTGCGCCCATCGGAACAGAAAGCCGTTTTTCCCATTGATTTCAACGGGCAGAAGTTTAGAGGAGTTCTGCTTTCCGATTTTTCGGCCGTTTTTGGCCCAAAAAACATCCGAAAATAGGCTGTGAACATACCCTTAGTCGTAGCATGCGGTTTACGGACTGCACTCTGCTATTGTAGAGGAATCCACCAGCGCTCCCCCTACAATGCACGTCTCACCCCACCGTCATCATCATAAAGGTCAGAATATTTCATTAAAGGCCTTAGTTGTGCAAATACAAGAATATATTAAAACCGTGATCCACTTAAAGGGGTTTTCCAGAACCAAACAATCAAATACAGTTAAACTAACCAATGGCAAACAAATTTTTTTGCAATATACTTACGTTTGATCCGATGTTCCCAGCGGCGTATCGCATCTTCTGTCACGTGACCCGTCGCTAACCTGAAATCCAAACTTCCTCCTCAGCCCCGTCCATGAGCTCGAACGTCCGTTTTCCTGTTGTCGGAGTGTACGGTCACGTCAAATGACGTAACTGGTCACTGTAGTCAGGAGTTGTACAATGTACTAATCCTATTCAGAGCATGCGTGGTTAATATACACTCAGAGTCCAACACGCATGCTCGCTTATCAGTCGGCGCTTTGAATCATGGGATTTGTGGTCTTTATTCAGTACAGAAAACGGCCAGACAACAAACATGCGACTTAAATAAACGGGAGAATAACCTCGGGGAGAGTAGAACGAAGAAAATTAGACATATAAACGGGTGGGGAACTTGGGTGTAACAGAACTAACAGACATAAAGATTTGTTCAATTAAAAAAACCATGTCGGAAAACCCCTTTAACGCGACGATCGATAATGGGTCAGATTTGCCAATACTGTGTGAGATATAGACCGTGTAAACTCCGACAAGTCAGGCAGGAGATGCGCCAAATATATCTCAGTTGTGTACGCTGGACACTTTTCTCTTCCTTATACCACATTAGGTTACGGCAGTTTTTGGCACCAAAATTTTGGTGCATTGTGTCACTCATTTCCAACAAAAAATGCCCCCTTGTCGAGTGTATCAAAAAAGATTAATGAATGTGGCCCGAGGCATGAACACCAGAATTCTGCCTCAATTTGAATAGTAAATCTGCCCCAATAACTTGTATCTAAGGGTCTGTTCACATCACCGTTGTTTTCCGGTCACGGTTTCCGTTGCAGCTTTCCGTCGGAGGAACCAATGAGCGGAAAGGTAAACGGAAACCAAGAGCTTACATTTGCCTAAATTGATTTCAATGGTAACGCTTCGTTGCAAATGGTTTCCGTTTGTCTCCATTCCGTAAACGGTTTCTTTTAGTCGACTACGCTATTGTATCCGCTAAAAATACGGAGACCTTACAGAACGAAGACGAACGCCGATGTGATCACAGCTGTAGGTGGAAAAGTATTAATTCTATAGATACATCAGAAGGTTTGATAGAAGGGACCGAGGAGGACATTATTTTCATACGGATACATCTCCAAAAAGCCTAGTGAAGTCAGTAAACAGCACGCTAGGACTAAACACGCGGTGCGCCCCAAACATATGAGCCCTGGTTTTTAGGTCTGCGAACAAGATATAGATGAAGTAAACGTTTTATATTTCTGGATAATCCTTGGAGTGCAGACCTTTTCTTTTTGGAGATCCATCAAGGCCAGAGCCGTGGAAACAATGGAGTCGGGTGAGCTGAACGCATCGTCAAGTCAAAAGAACAAGTAGCTCAGTGGTGTAATAATCTGCAGGATATATCACTAGGTGTCTGTCAGGAGGTAAAGGTGCAATGTTCTGCAGATCTGTAGAGAGGTCAGTGGTGTAATAATCTGCAGAATAGATCACTATGTACCTGTCAGGAGGTAGAGGTGCAATGTTCTGCAGATCTGTAGAGAGGTCAGTGGTGTAATAATCTGCAGAATAGATCACTACCGGTAGGTGTCTGTCAGGAGGTGGAGGAGCAATGTTCTGCAGATCTCTAGAGAGGTCAGTGGTGTAATAATCTGCAGGATATATCACTATGTATCTGCCAGGAGGTAGAGGAGCAATGATCTGCAGATCTGTAGAGAGGTCAGTGGTGTAATAATCTGCAGGATATATCACTATGTATCTGTCAGGAGGTAGAGGAGCAATGTTCTGCAGATCTGTAGAGAGGTCAGTGGTGTAATAATCTGCAGGATATATCACTATATAACGGTCAGGAGGTGGAGGAGCAATGTTCTGCAGATCTGTAGAGTGGTCAGTGGTGTAATAATCTGCAGGATATATCACTATGTATCTGCCAGGAGGTAGAGGAGCAATGTTCTGCAGATCTCTAGAGAGGTCAGTGGTGTAATAATCTGCAGGATATATCACTATGTATCTGCCAGGAGGTAGAGGAGCAATGATCTGCAGATCTGTAGAGAGGTCAGTGGTGTAATAATCTGCAGGATATATCACTATGTATCAGTCAGGAGGCAGAGGTGCAATGTTCTGCAGATCTGTAGAGAGGTCAGGGGTGTAATAATCTGCAGGATATATCACTATGTACCTGTCAGGAGGTGGAGGAGCAATGTTCTGCAGATCTGTAGAGTGGTCAGTGGTGTAATAATCTGCAGAATAGATCACTATGTACCTGTCAGGAGGTAGAGGTGCAATGTTCTGCAGATCTGTAGAGAGGTCAGTGGTGTAATAATCTGCAGGATATATCACTATGTATCTGTCAGGAGGTAGAGGAGCAATGTTCTGCAGATCTGTAGAGAGGTCAGTGATGTAATAATCTGCAGAATATATCACTGTGTATCTGTCAGGAGGTAGAGGAGCAATGTTCTGCAGATCTGTAGAGGTCAGTGGTGTAATAGTCTGCAGGATATATCACTATGTATCTGTCAGGAGGTAGAGGAGCAATGTTCTGCAGATCTCAAAGTCTGTGGTGTAATAATCTGCAGAATATACTTACACGTGTAAAATACCCCTCACATTTCATGGGCAACCCAGATTTGTAGACTGCACAGGGGGGTTGATTTCAGAGAAAGGGAAGTGGTTGGAGGGGTCAGACAGTAAGGCTGGAGAAAAACAGATTTGGGGGAAAGGCAAGGAAGTGTTTCTTCACAGCAAAAGTTCTTGGAAGAAGCGACAACTTATTGGGCAACGGTTTACGCGCCGTCACTGCCGCCTGCAGCTTCCACAGACTTTATCTGGCAGCAACAACTGTAAATCTCAGTCCCAGGAGACAGAATTGTGGACGTTTATTCTGTTTAAGATACAAATATGGACAGTGGGGTCCGGGGCCTGCCGTCTATTAGTGGTGTCCTCTAAAATCATGATATTAAAGGAGTTCTCCGTTAAGACCCCCCCCCCCCCATCAGATGGACACGAGGCTTCTGCAGCAGCTGCGGCGGCATGTACCCCCATTACCAGCAGGGGGGACGACAACGATACATTTAGTTTCAGTATGACTTCCGGCTCATGAAGTGGGTAACAGAACTATATTGGGGAAATGCAATATACCTGTAAAGAATCACATAGGAGATTGCAAGCTCTGATGACGAGAACATGTTCATGAACTATCAGCACTGCTGCCTGTCATAGCGATACTCTATAATACCCAGCGAGAAAATAGAAGGATGTGATAAACCCCCGCACAGGAGGAAACCGAGCTCATGCACTCAGAACCTCAAGTTTCCCCTGAAACTGACGAGCTCCTTCCAGTGAGCGGCTGCACAGCCGAGACGTAGCCGCGGTACAACCCCAGGACGCTGCACAGCCGAGACGTAGCCGCGGTACAACCCCAGGACGCTGCACAGCCGAGACGTAGCCGCGGTACAACCCCAGGACGCTGCACAGCCGAGACGTAGCCGCGGTACAACCCCAGGACGCTGCACAGCCGAGACGTAGCCGCGGTACAACCCCAGGACGCTGCACAGCCGAGACGTAGCCGTGGTACAACCCCAGGACGCTGCACAGCCGAGACGTAGCCGTGGTACAACCCCAGGACGCTGCACAGCCGAGACGTAGCCGCGGTACAACCCCAGGACGCTGCACAGCCGAGACGTAGCCGCGGTACAACCCCAGGACGCTGCACAGCCGAGACGTAGCCGTGGTACAACCCCAGGACGCTGCACAGTGAGACGTTCCATTATCTGCTGCACTCAAGAAATGAAACTTATCCGCAATATGAGAAATCAGGAGGATTCTTACAGGTTCTGTCGCTCTGAGTCAGAGGCCGCTATACACAGATAGGTCATTTCCTGCAAGAGAGGACAAATAAAAAGACATTCATCAACTATAGAGATACAGATACAAGGATACAGACAGCAATATTCCAGCATCAGATTATCAAACCATCAGGAGAAGAAAAAAAACAAAACACAAAAACACACAAATTGTCTCATATGATAACACCTCTTGCACACAACCAAGTTCGGGCCGTGAAACCGGGTCCGTGTCTCGGATGGATTTCCCGGCCCTACCGCGGTACAGGTGAACGGGGCTCCTGCCATCATAGACGTTTTATGATACTAGAAGTCTCTGCCTCCCCGCGGAACTGCGGTTCCTGTACTGTATCATTTTGTTCAGAACCCCAGTTCCACGGGGAGGCAGAGACTTCGAGTATCATAAACCGTCTATGATGGCAGGAGCCCCGTTCACCTGTACCGCGGTAGGGCCAGGAAATCCGTCCGACACACAGACCGTTTTTCACGTCTTGAATTCTGTCGTGTGCAAGAGGTGGAAGAGGCGGCCCCTTCTCTCAGATCAGTCCTCCGCTTAATAGGCAGTTCGGAGTCAAAAACCAAGATCCGGACTATCAGGTGCCAGATTAAAGGAATTTAACCAGTGTAAAATAGCACAACAAACGAATACATAAGTGATAAATATATAATAATATAGAACATTACGGTCTCCGGCCGCTCAGGAGATTATTATTCTTCTGTATAGCGCCGATCACACACACACAAGGAACACGCACACGACCGTATTACAGCTCAATGGTTGCGTGGAGTCTGAATACAGAACTCATGCACTAATATGGAGCTCTACTGCCCCAAAATGGTGGCACGCGTCGTGTTCTGGTCGTGTTAGGGCTCATTCACACGGGGGAGTTCCGTCCGTTTTAACAGACAGCACACTGACCCATGCAATTCGATGAAGCTATTCACTCATCTGTGATTTTTCACGCAACGTGTCCGTTGCGCAAAACTAACTGCATGTCCTATGTTTATCCGTGTTTGCAGATCAGTCTCGCCCATAGAAGACAAATAGTTGTTTGAAATTAACGGACAGCACAAAATCAATGAACATTCAGAAACGGACAGTGCTTAGGGTTCATTTTTGCACAGAGGCGATAGAATGCGACGACGGTTCGTCCCAGGCCCCCAGAGATTGCTGCAAAAAAACAAACAAAAAATAAACTCCCCAGATCCGCACCGGTGCTACATCTTACATCATGGCTGAAATAGGAACAGGAAGGGGGTGGTTGGTTGAGTAACACATCGAGCAGAGATTGAGGGCAGGGACCGCAACATCGTGGTCGTGAGGATGAGACTCAGTATCCTCTCCAGATGTCTCTTTTCTTTCTGCTTCTCCCAGAGACAGAAGGGAAGGAAACAGCTGCAGGGTCTAAGAACATAAGAGATGCTCCCGGGAAGACCACAGGACTCTGCCTGTTACGTCTCATGATCGATGACTCCATTCAATCCCAGCTAACAGAGGAGGGTAAAGCCCTCTCTTATTAAATCTCCCCCTGTGCAGGCTCTGCTCCATCCTACACAGGTCAGAAGCCAATCACTAGCCTGGTGGAAGAGATGCAGCATTCTTTACCTGCAGCCCCTTTACTGCGGGGGGGGGGGGGGGCAGATGAGTCATGGAAGGACCCCAGAGGAGACGCTCACCGCACTTTATACAGGGAGAGAAGAGACCCCTGAGATAATCATTGCCACAGATAAACCCAACTTGAAGTAATACTCCATTTCTGGTCTACTTAGATGAAAATGGCTTCAAGAGGTCGTCTGGTACAGAGAACCCACTTTCATATACCCCAATAGAGCATTGTGAGACAGTCATCAGTTACCTAGAGTGGAGAGCGGTCACATAGAGCATCTCTCTCTGGAGGACCTGTCCTGTTACACAGGACAACACATTGATATGAATGGACACTGTAATACTTGGTTTCCCCTGTGGTGGCGCTGCAGGGAAATTAAACTGCCAGATTTCCCACAGATTACAGCCGATCGCTTGGACCAGCAGGATGTCCTGTAATCAGCTCATCACCGGGGACACTTCCACATACAGGGATTGTACAAAGAAACCCTTTGAATACTTATTCCCAAATATAAAATCATTTTATGTAAAGAGTTCTCATTAACTCCAGAAGCGTCTGCAATCACTGATCAGGCTGCAGACGCCCCGCACAACCTGCTCTATGTCAGTTCTGCCTGGACATCTCTAAGCTCCAGCCAAAAGTCACGTTACAGAACTAAAACTTCACAATAAGAGTTTCATGAAATCACAGACTGAAAATCAACATGTTTATCCCATCCCACAAGTCTTTATATCAGTGAAAAACCTGCATCATGCCCTTACAGGTGCGCGGAGTACCTGCCTCCAGCTCTGTGATGCCAGTCTGTTTATGTAGAGGATTACCGCCCTCTGGTGTCCAGATGAAACACTGCAGTAATGTTGTACAGTAATACTGCCCTCTGGTGTCAAGATGAAACACTGCAGTAATGTTATACAGTAATACTGCCCTCTGGCGCATCATAGTGATCGATGACAACTAAACTGGCTTCATTTTTACTATATTTTGCAAATCTAGTTACAGAAATGTGAAATAATGCTACAGGTTTTTGGGAAGAAGTTTTGCAGAAACTTTCAGTAGCCAACTGATGATGGAAGTCATACATTGTGTGAGATAGGAAGACTAGATTGTGAGCTCCTGAAACCAGGGATGAAAGGAGTGATACTTTGTGCTAGAGATTAGATTGCTCCTGGGGACATGGATGATGGGAGTGATGACAGTGTATAGCACTGTGCAATGTGTTGGTGCTATATAAGCAACAGGAAATAAATGTCTAACATTTGTATGAAAAATCCCAAAACGGAGACGTAATTCTGGACTCACCGGCAGGAAGGGTTTGGCATTGTTGTGGACGGACACAATGTGCGTGACCCCATGTCTTCTCAGAGACACCTCGTCCTCGGCATCTACAATGAAATGTCACCAGAGAACGGTAAAGTTCAGGAGAGCAGTGATCACAGCCCACACAACCATTGTACCCCAAATCACCAAAGAACCCGCCTCATGGCGCTTGTTCTGCCGCATGAAACTGTCCAGAGATGATTCGGGTTATTACAGGGTAGGATTATACAGATCATTAAGGTGGAGGCGACACCATTCAGCCCAAATAAAAACAAAAAAACAAAATCAAGCCTATACTCACCTTCCATGGAAGCGCGTCCCTGCTCTTCCGGCTGGTCTGTGCACAGGCAGGCTCCTGTGAGGACATTTCATTACATGCAGCCAATCACAGGAGGCAGCCAATCACAGGAGGCAGCCAATCACAGGAGGCAGCCAATCACAGGAGGCAGCCAATCACAGGAGGCAGCCAATCAATCACAGGAGCCAGGCTGTACGCAGACTGCAACGGGAGTGATTTTTTTTTTTTTTTACTTGTTTTCTGCAGCGGTCAATCCAGTCGAATATCCGCATACCATTTGGTGTGAATATTCAGGCGGAATTCCCTGCAGGTTCGGATACGCTGCAGACTTATCCGCAGCGTATCGGACCCGTGTGATCACAGCCCTGGACTTGGGTAGTCCTCCATTTATCTCCAATCTTTACTGATCTTTGTCGTACTCACCCCTTATGTTGCCCAGATATAACCCGTCCAGGACCTGCAAGAGACAAAACGTGCAGATTGTAAAGATCTGTAATGACTAAGTCACAAGGTACGAACCCTGGTGAACATCTCCAGACCGGTCACATCTATAGAATGGTCTCCTGAAAGGTCTCAAAATCGAAACTGGTTATTACAAACATTGAAATACCTTTAATTCAGCACCGATGTTAAAACGATTCCAGATTAATGGGGTTACCTGGGACTTACAATAGTCTCAATATATGATCGATAAATCCAACCTGGGGACCCCCACCATTTAGCAGAACAAACGGGCACCTTCATTCTGACACTGCAGGTTACGCACAGCCATTCACATGGACGGCGCGGTCCTTTCTTATGCTCGGGGCCCCGGGGCCCTGTCCAATGGATAGGCCATCAATTAAAAGCCCCGGAAACACTGAAAGGGAATTTTACAAAGACAAGTTTTCCAGGACATTTGATGAAATTCACATCAGGTAACTTCTCGGTAAGGTTCAGACGAGTCGCACCTTTGTAAAATTCCCAGCAATATTTCTATACACCTCCATCTTGGTGAACCAACAATTCATGAATAACCCCCACGAGCATAGTAAGTGTTTAAACCCCCCCCCGCATTAAAACTTATTACACGCGTATATGGGGTATAAGGGGTGAGGGGGTCACGCAGCTCATTGTTGAGCTGTCCGGTCACGACACCTGGACCACCCAGACCCCGAGATGTTCCATGTCCACACGCAGCAGACTGCGCACGCTTTGGTGTAATCCGTGCGGGGGCGATTACTCATCACGTTACTGCGACTATTTATGTCTTGTTTATCTGAAGGAGAAGTTATTAATAAAGTCTCATCCAATATCACATTATCTCTAGAGGGTTCCAGCTGTAACGTTCTCATATACCTCAGAACTGTGCAACACCCGGGAGGGACATGTGTGTGTGTATATAATATATACACGAGCATTGCCAGACAGGAATATACAAGTCTCCCTTATCTGTCCTGTGATACAATGTCAGCAGCATCACATGCATGAGAGAAAGTACAGCAAAAGAATGTATGCACGAAGGCCGTCCAGATCACTCGCCCAATCACTACAGTATTAAAGAGGCTGTCACCCCATTATAAGTGCCCTGTCTCCTATATAAGATCGGCGCTGTAATGTAGGGGACAGTGATGCTTTTTATTTAGGAAAACGATCTATTTTTACCACTTTGAGCGATTTTTAGCTTTATGCGAATTAGATTCTTAATGCCCAAGTGGGCGTGTTTTACTTTAGACCAAGTGGTGTATGACGCTGACCAATCAGCGTCATACACTTCTCTCCATTCATTTACACTGTAGATAGCGATAGTTATATCAATATGTGCAGCCACATACACACACTATAACGTTACTGCAGTGTCCTGGAAATGAATATACGTTACCTCCAGCCGAATCACAGAAAAAGGACATATCTGCTGGTGGAGTCACTATGTACATACATTGCATTACTTATCCTGTACTTATCCTGTACTGATCCTGTATTATACTCCAGAGCTGCACTCGCTACTCTGCTGGTGGAGTCATTGTGTACATACATTACATTACTTATCCTGTACTGATCCGGAGTTACATCCTGTATTATACTCCAGAGCTGCACTCACTATTCTGCAGGTGGAGTCACTGTGTACATACATTACATTACTTATCCTGTACTGATCCGGAGTTACTACACCAGCAGAATAGTGAGTGCAGCTCTGGAGTATAATACAGGATATAACTCAGGATCAGTACAGGATAAGTAATGTAATGTATGTACACAGTGACTCCACCAGCAGAATAGTGAGTGCAGCTCTGGAGTATAATATAGGATGTAACTCAGGATCAGTACAGGATAAGTAATGTAATATATGTACACAGTGACTCCACCAGCAGAATAGTGAGTGCAGCTCTGGAGTATAATACAGGATATAACTCAGGATCAGTACAGGATAAGTAATGTAATGTATGTACACAGTGACTCCACCAGCAGAATAGTGAGTGCAGCTCTGGAGTATAATACAGGATATAACTCAGCATCAGTACAGGATAAGTAATGTAATGTATGTACACAGTGACTCCACCAGCAGAATAGTGAGTGCAGCTCTGGAGTATAATACAGGATATAACTCAGGATCAGTACAGGATAAGTAATGTAATGTATGTACACAGTGACTCCACCAGCAGAATAGTGAGTGCAGCTCTGGAGTATAATACAGGATATAACTCGGGATCAGTACAGGATAAGTAATGTAATGTATGTACACGGTGACTCCACCAGCAGAATAGTGAGTGCAGCTCTGGAGTATAATACAGGATGTAACTCAGGATCAGTACAGGATAAGTAATGTAATGTATGTACACAGTGACCCCACCAGCAGAATAGTGAGTGCAGCTCTGGAGTATAATACAGGATGTAACTCAGGATCAGTACAGGATAAGTAATGTACACAGTGACTCCACCAGCAGAATAGTGAGTGCATCACGGTGCAAACCTCCTTGTCTGCTACATTGTGGGTATTTGAGTCACATCCACTGGTATCAGAGGTAGCTCCTTCTCTTAACTGACGTATTCAGCAGCATACGGTATGTTATCCGGTACATGCATATATGTAGTGGATGTCTGGTGTATACAGTATATAGAGGATTACAGCCACTCCATCCTTCCACGTGACAATTACCCATCCTGCACGGCAGCAGCTGGTCACTACTTAATATTAGCTGAGCCCGCTTAGGTCTTGCCATGTAATCAGCTCATTAGTCATGGATTTCCTGCATAAAATCACGCACAATAACGAACAGCACAGGTCTACTAAATACAATCATGGGGGGGGTCAAATATATCAGAACCACTAAGATAACTGATACGAGACGAATACAATTGTATCCTGTGTGCGCAATCCTCGGAGCTAAAAAGCCTGGACTTGAAACTGATACATTGTAGCAAACCCTCAGCCTCCAGACACTAACTAGAATTATCCCATATACCGACTGCAAGCAGAGATCTTGGAAACCGTGAGAAGTTGAAAACACAAAGGGGAACTTTAGCAAAAAAATTTGTGCAAATGAAAAGTGGAGAAGTTGCTTATAGCAACCGATTCGTTTGATGCTTATATTTTTCTGAGGGTCTCAGGAGATGATGAATACTACAATAACCCCTCCACTTTTACTTGCACTGGTTTACTCTCCGTCATAGTCTGACAAAACAGAACTATTCATTCTACGAGGATCAAACTTAAATTTATAGAAAACAGTCAACAATAAAAAAAAACGACAAGTCTAGAAATGTCCCCCCTCCCCCATTACCTGGCTCATTCCTCCACCCATGACTCTCAGAGGGGAACGGTTGCCAGGATCTGAAAAACAAACACAGAACAGGGGAGGGAGGCGGAAGGAGCGATGAGGACACACGAGAGACACAGACAGGCAGAGAATGAGGGTGAAGTGTTACAGGCGGAGAGGACGCTGCAATCACTAATGTCACAGCACAGGCATCAGATTACTCTGCACCTCCCGGCCAATGTGAAGTGACAGGAGGAGGGACTGGGGACAGACTCCAACTAGCTCTGACCAGTGACAGCCTGGCCATTCTGCAGACCATGAGCCCGACTCATCACCCGTCTGTAAACCTACACCGAAATATCAGAAAAGTAGGAGACTATACGTTAACATCAATACACCGAACCAGTTTTATGACAATTGCATTGAACGAGGATGGCAATTAGGCCAAATCCCTCCTCCACATTTGTGAATTTTCAGTAAAAGCGAGTGCGGCTTCATAGCAGCAAGAAATGAAAATAAATGGGAAAATTGGGCCAATTTGTATTTTTTCAGTTGTGGGATCAGCTAGGTGGCGCTGTAGGTTTATATCCATGTGGACACGAGCGAGCCGCACGATCCCCTGCATAGGTGTACACTACGATTCGCCGCGGTCACAGGTACGAGGTTGAGATTTTAGTTTATAAACATAGTACATTGCATTCAGAGCTGGTGCGGGAGCTCCATGGAGATGCTGCAGAACATCCCCTCCTAATAGTCTGGGCGGCGGGTCAGCGGTGTCATCATGCGGCTACACCGAGGAGGCGGCATGCTGGGTAGCGACTACCATTAGACGCACGACTGCAGGACATTTACTATAAACCTGACGGAAAACCCCAACTGGTCACTGAGCAGGAGATTGAACCTCCCATTATGAGAGTGGAATAAGTGACGGGAGCTGCGGAGTCAAGTAAACCAGCACTTTATTGGTAACAACTCAAGAGGAAACATTCCAGTAAATAAGCGATGAGGTATTGTTGTGAATGGACCACAGCAAAATAAACGAGGTTCTGGTCGCCAGAACTGGAGCGGGCCGGGCAGAACCGCTTATTTCTTCCACTCGTTGCGTTCATAGTCCCATTTGGAGGCGATGCCTTCCACGGGGTTGATCCTCATGTCCAGCATTCTCTTGGTCTGCATGGCGATCCAGTCGTCGGACAGCGTGTGTGGAATCTCCCCAAACACTACAACAAAAGGCACTGGCGTTACTCACAGCGCGGGACACGGAAAAAAGGGGCGACAGCGTCCGGTCACACAACTGATCACTGCTGCAGCCCACAACCCAAAGCTCTGTCCTGTGGGGTCACATCGTATCTATGCACCGGACACTTAAATGACGAGTGTCTGAACGCCAGGGGCCCCACCAATCCAGAAACCCCCGTTCCTCCTGAGGACTAGGGGGGGTTCAGGAACTATGTTTTAGTGATCGATGGGGGTCCCAGTAGTAGGGCCCCGAGCATCAGACACTCATCTATCGTATGTGCAGGTGATAATTGTCTATTCTGGGATCACTAATTATTTTATAACAAAAAGGTCTGCAAATTTCTAAAAGATTTTGTTTCAATTATTCACAACCTATAAAATTTCTGCTTGCTGTCTGTGAATGAAAACATTCCAATCTTGTTTACATCTAAAGACTGAAATCCCATCCTGACCGAATACTTCGCACTGCTGATGGAATCACTTTGGCTCTTCTAGGAGGCCGGGTTGGCTGTAGATTGGCTCTTAGACTCCTATGAGCTCATATTGGGCCAAGACCGGACTCTCCGAGAAGAGCTGAAGGATCCCATCACAGCCGAAGGGCCACTGCACTCGGCTGAGCACTTCTGCCCCTTCGTTACAGTGATCGGTGGGGGTCCCAGCACTTGGCCCCCCCACAGATCAAAACCCATGACATGTTAAATGTTTTCTGTCACAGATTCTCTAAGGGCTCTGGACACCCCTGAATGGTTTTGTTTTTTCTTTTTATTGTCTTAAACTAGTTTTGGGGTAAAATCATTTCCTGAATAGGTCTTTATTAGAACGTTGTTGGGTTTTGCAGCCCGCAGATATTCACAATCATTGTTCGGTCACGTTCCTTTTCAGCCTGTCTGATCCCCCGAGCGCTCATTATAGCCGAATTACGATCAACCGGCGGCTCATTTTTAGTCAGAATTTTAATAGAAACCAAAAACACAGATGGAATTTTATTAGATTCATTCCGATTATGTCACACTTGTTATTTCTTAGTTATGCTGCATATATCTTGGTGTAGCCCGATACAGGTTTTTGGTACACGGTGACTATACGGTTGGCGGCATACATGTGTATACTGGTCTAGGTTACAGCGGATATAGCGCTGCCTGGACAGCTGCACAGTGACAGGAGGACGCAGGGCTCAGGCTATTCTGTACTTCTACTACAGAGGTAAAACTCCAGCAGAGACAACGGAGGACGCCAAGTTACTTCCCAAACTGGTTTGATATTAAAGCGAAATTCTAGAACAAAAAAAAAAACACGAGGCTTTGAAATCTTAGTCACTTATTTTAAGCCTCACAGGGAATGATACAAACCAGATGTCTGTACTGTAAATATCTGATAGATCCGCCCGTCCTCTGTATTTCATCACCATGTAAGGTCGGGGCGATCACAGCGAGGGTGTAAATCAGTGACATCATTAGAAGGGTGGCGGGAACCAGAACGGACCATTTCAAGATCAACGGGGGAACCTGCTCCTATTATATTATAATAGCAGCTCCAACTAGCAGTGACACACACACACACACTTTTGGATTATCAGGAAGTTTGCAGCAGGAGACTCACTTTACTGCACCCTTCACACGGAATAGAAATTCTGCAGATTACAGTCCCAGCCACGGAGAGGAGATTTGAACAAATCCCGTCCACGTGCTGCGGAGCATTCTTCGCGCGGAAACCAGAGCGTGCTCATTCTGGTACAGAGGTTTCAATGCAGCAAAATCTGTACTAAACCCACTGTGTGTTTGGGTGGTCTATCAGCGGAGGCCCCTGTTTAGATGTTCTCAGTCTGGGCCTGCACTAGGACAACAGAACTGCCATGAGGCCTTAAAGAGTCTCTGTCTCCACATTATAAGTGGCCTGTATTGTACATGATGTGATCGGCGCTGCAATGTAGATTACAGCAGTGTTTTTTATTTAGAAAAACGATCATTTTTGACGGAGTTATGACCTATATTAGATTTATGCTAATGAGTTTCTCAATGGACAACTGGGCGTGTTTTACTATATTAAACTAGAGAAAAAGAGTCCGTATATATCCACATATGAAAAAATTACACATCTTTATTAGTAATAAATACATAAAATTACAAAAAACATAGAATCTAAAAATGGATCCTTGACTAAGTCACAAGTACCTATATTAAATCACATTAGAGTATACAGTTTTTATTAATAATCGAAATTACTCCTACACAGGGTACATCTATAAGAAATAAGATGCAAATACAAAAAGTACTGCAGACCAGACAGTTAGCCTAAGGAGACTAGTGTTCTTGAGAAAGCTATAAGCGAAACGCGCGTCGGGGGTACTTCCACACTCCGGGTCACACGATTCTTCTCAAAACATGGGTAAGTGCATTTGCTGGAGTCATAGGGACACTATGCTATTTTCCTAGGAACACTAGTCTCCTTAGGCTAACTGTCTGGTCTGCAGTACTTTTTGTATTTGCATCTTATTTCTTATAGATGTACCCTGTGTAGGAGTAATTTCGATTATTAATAAAAACTGTATACTCTAATGTGATTTAATATAGGTACTTGTGACTTAGTCAAGGATCCATTTTTAGATTCTCTGTTTTTTGTAATTTTATGTATTTATTACTAATAAAGATGTGTAATTTTTTCATATGTGGATATATACGGACTCTTTTTCTCTAGTTTAATATAGTAAAACACGCCCAGTTGTCCATTGAGAAACTCATTAGCATAAATCTAATATAGGTCATAACGCCGTCAAAAATGATCGTTTTTCTACATAAAAAACACTGCAGTAATCTACATTGCAGCGCCGATCACATCATGTACAATATAGGCCACTTATAATGTGGTGACAGAGACTCTTTAAAAACATCCATGTGTTGGGAGTCCAGACAAAAGTCATACCCCTGTATAAGCCCCAGTGTGAGGGTGTTACACAATCACACCCAGTGCAGCGCTATCAGGCAATGTCCCAGTAACCCAGCATGGGACTATTTTTGCTGCATTGGGTGCCAGATTGTAAGAATTCCCCTGTACCCAGTGAACCTACAGCTATTTATGACAATAGTATAAACATCAGTTCTCTAATATTAACCTCGTAACCACTCCAAGGACAGAGCACGGCGCCGCTATAATGAAGCCACAAGGTATGTCACCCCCTGCATGTTCTGTCAGCAGATACAGGATGATTAATGACAGCGACCTGCTCCTGCCGCTCACCGCCATACACAGACACCGCCATACACAGACACCGCCATACACAGACACCGTCATCGACTGGTCCCGCTTCACTTACCGTATTTCCTCTGCCACATGATAATGAAGGCAGTGAAGCCGATGACGATGAGGGTGCCACCGATGACCGTCTTCCACTGGTTTGATCCCTTGTTCATATTGGCGTATGTCTGGTTGAACTTGATGCTGTACACTAGAGGAAAACGTAGATCAATATAATCGTAGACAGATCACAACGAATACGGTAGGCGCACGCTTCTGAGCCCACTGTGTTCATGAGGGGAGCAAACCCCCACCCCCTCTCAGATTCTCCTGACCGACAATGTATAGGATTGAATGGTTGGTATGGGAATAGAAGGAAGGCTTCTGCTTGCCACAACCCCCAAAACAGCGCCATGCTTGTCCATGTGTCTGGTATAGACCGGCTCAGCCAATGGACATGAGCCATGCGGATCCTGGGAGAAGAAGAAATAAGCAGAGACTTCCCTCTAATCTCATATTAACCAGTTAAGCCTTGTCCCACGGCAGAGCGATGCTATACATGTTCGACTTCGTTTTTCGAAAGCCACTTCCCGTCATCCAGTCACCCAAAAACCTCGACAGACAACATGGCGGCAGCTACTCACACTGCAGCTTCTCCTGAGCGCTCAGAGAGTCCCACAGGCCTTTCTCTTTTTCTTTCAGAGCCTTCAGCTCCGGCGTGAGGTCTTTCAAGTAAGAAACTTCGGGCAGGGGGATGCTGCGATTGTCATTGTATCTGGGGAGGGTGTACTCCGGAATGGCGACGCCGGCTGCAAGTACAAGAAACAGCACAATACGGGATCATCATGTAGTTCTGAGCCAGGTTATAGGATTCTGCATTAAGGCAATGTCTAAAATGAACGTGACGGGACGTAGAAGTAGGTAAAGGAGCAGCGGCGCCGCCGTATTATATAAGGATATATTCCTTGCGGGGCTCCCACATCTTTCACTGGTGCCTTCTCTCGCCTCTATTACAGGTGACATTTTATGACCTTCAGTTCGGCTTCCTCTGCCTGTAGGTGCCCAGTACGGCTGTTCCCTGTGATATCCGACTCCTGGACCTTGGTTTCCTACCAGAACTACTGGCAATTACCAGACTAGGGTCACATCAGATACCGGTGTCCAGGACATTGCGCTTATACACCCCCGCACAGCAAAAAGAAGAATCTCCAATGTCTGGCTGATACTCCCCAATGCAGGAGTTTAATAGTGACAACCCGCCAGTTATTGGAGAACTGACATTACTAGACAGGTGAGGAGTGACCCTTTATAGGGATGATACGTACCATGACCCTGCAGGCCGGCAGAGGTAGACAGGGCTCTCCTCCCAAGCAAGCGGAGCACTCGTGAAGACAGCATTCTAGAGAAAAGGGATCCGAGCGCGTTCTGGACTGAAACAAGAGCAGATATTTATTACAATCCTCCGAACTGCTGGACCATCGGACACACGCACTTCACCAATCCTGAGCACCTACTGAAGACCAAGGTGAAGCTGCAATAATCAAGAACGCCACCGTGATCTACAGGAGGCGCCGAGCTCCGGACCAGCAGAGGACGATTATTGCTGCGTTCCAGATTAGAGGACTTGATCGCCGCCAGCTGAAGATCAGAGCGTAAAGTGCAGAAATCTCCTAACCCACCCGAGGCCTTAGTGAGCGCTCCCTACAGACCAAGAGCGGTTATTTACAGGAGGTCAGAGACTAGAGAGAAGCTTTACCAGAACTAGCCTGACATTGGGCTGTGGGGTGGTCTCTGATCAGGGGCCCCCACTGCAAACCCCAACCAGAAAGATAATCTGCAGGTGCTGCAGAGGTCAGACCCTTTACACCGACCAATAAGGTGACCTAGTCTGAAAGACAAGGACACCATCCAGGACTCGAGGGGCCCCAAACATCACACCCCCATATACGATCACATCTGGGGTCAGAGAGTGGTGACTTCCCCTTTAAGTCTCCAGACGAGATGAACACCTCATAATCAGGACATCAAGTCATCAGATCCCAGAACCTGGACTACAGCTCCCAGCACGCCTTCCTGGTCGGGTATGCTGGGAGTTGTAGTTCACTAGCCATGTGAGGATAACTCCCAGTAATGAGTACAGTCTCCTGAGTAACATATAAAGGGCAGGATAAGATCACTTTCTAGAATTACCAGTGACGCAGGATGTGGGGTCACATATATCAGTCTATAGTACATGGTGTCTGTATAGAAGGGTATTCTCCCTGGGCACAGGACACCCGCCAGGCTCAGCCGGGTCCTCCCCGGAGCCATCTCCCCGAACTCACCTCACCCGCGGCCTCCTGCCAAGAACAGAGGACACCGGAACCACCGAGAGGACGAGTCCGGACAGAGCGCAGGCACCGCCCACCACCGAACTGCACGCCGGGACGTCCTGGAGGACTCTGTACATAGCGACAACTCGTAGCTCCGCCCCTTAGCCAATGACCCCGCCTGTCATAGAGCTGTCACCGGACGTAATGTAAGCATCAGCGGAGCTGTCCTCGGTTGTCCCTGGAAAGTGTCGGTCCCAAAACCATAGCCACAATAGCGGACTAATTACATGAAATCATCGCTGTGCCCTAAATAAAGATGGCCGCCGGTGACCTCAGACCCATGTGATCTCAGGCACTTTACGCCTGTGCTGTGTGTGCGACCGCCGGCTACTCTCTTTACGGCTGTGTGTAAGACTACTCGCGGTGACAGACGGTTCATACCCGGAAGAACGGACCGGGAACCTGGAGGTGAGACAGGTGGGAGGGGATAGTAACTCTGTTACGTGTCACCTTCTCACTGAGCGCATGCAGCCCTCCCCCACTACATTCATTCTCTGCACCCCCCAGTGTGAGCCCCAAGACCGTGTCCGGCCCCATTATTGATTCATTGATTATTTTAGGTAAATACACGTAATGCCAGTTTTCTGGTCTGTTGTTAAAGGGCCCCTCCAGCTTTTATATCTAGGGGTCTATGGGCGTGAAGTATTAAAATAAAAAACTGTTCAGAACGTTCAAGATTCCCTGCGTCCCCCCTCCTCTCCTCCTGCGTATCCCCCCCCCTCTCCTCCGTCCCCCCCCCTCTCCTCCCCCTCTCCTCCGTCCCCCCCCCCTCTCCTCCCCCTCTCCTCCGTCCCCCCCCTCTCCTCCGTCCCCCCCCTCTCCTCCGTCCCCCCCCCTCTCCTCCGTCCCCCCCCCCCCTCTCCTCCGTCCCCCCCCCCCCTCTCCTCCGTCCCCCCCCTCTCCTCCGTCCCCCCCCCCTCTCCTCCGTCCCCCCCCCCTCTCCTCCGTCCCCCCCCTCTCCTCCGTCCCCCCCCCCTCTCCTCCGTCCCCCCCCCCCCCTCTCCTCCGTCCCCCCCCCCCCTCTCCTCCGTCCCCCCCCCTCTCCTCCGTCCCCCCCCCCTCTCCTCCGTCCCCCCCCCCTCTCCTCCGTCCCCCCCCCCTCTCCTCCGTCCCCCCCCCTCTCCTCCGTCCCCCCCCTCTCCTCCGTCTCCCCCCCCTCTCCTCCGTCCCCCCCCCCCTCTCCTCCGTCCCCCCCCCCCCTCTCCTCCGTCCCCCCCCCTCTCCTCCGTCCCCCCCCCTCTCCTCCGTCCCCCCCCCTCTCCTCCGTCCCCCCCCTCTCCTCCGTCCCCCCCCTCTCCTCCGTCCCCCCCCTCTCCTCCGTCCCCCCCCTCTCCTCCGTCCCCCCCCTCTCCTTGCCCCTCTCCTTCTGCGTCCGTCCCCCCCCCCTCCTCCTCCCTCTGCGTCCGTCCCCCCCCCTCCTCCTCCCTCTGCGTCCGTCCCCCCCCCCTCCTCCTCCTCCTGCGTCCGTCCCCCCCCCCTTCCTCCTCCTCCTGCGTCCCGTCCCCCTCTCCTCCTCCTGCGTCCGTCCCCCCCCTCCTCCTGCGTCCCGTCCCCCTCTCCTCCTCCTGCGTCCCCCCCCTTTCATTCTGTGGTGATTGTTCTGTATCAGGATGATGAGGGTTATTAATAAATACATTTTCTCTTCTCGCTCCAGCACAGAAAATGCCGGTCTTTAAGTTAACAACACAAGCCTACTGCAAGATGATTCTTCACAGCGCCAAGCACCCGGCCTGCTCTGTGAATGGTGTCCTGGTGGCAGAGAAGCACAAGCGTAAAGATGTTCCGCAGCACCAGGTCCTATTTGTGGACTGCATCCCGCTCTTCCATGGTGCAATCGCTCTGTCCCCGGTGCTGGAGGTGGCGCTGACGCTGGTAGGAGCGGCTCCGTTATGCGGCAATTAATAATAGCGCAGCCACATTTACAGGGAAGGTCCAGTCAGTCAGATACAAGTGAGACCTACGGTGACGTCTCTGATCTGAGACCACCACTGACCCCCAGAATAACCGCTCTGTACACTGCTAAATCCTGCAAATCTGATAAAACGTTAGAATGATGTCCTGCTCACACAGCTGAGGGTTTGTAACAATGTATCAGTGTAGGTAAGAGCTATCAGCCTGGAGTCCAATACAGGGGAGAGATTTGTGCTGATGTGTCAGCAAACAGATGATTATCTACACTGTAACAAATCCTCAGCTGAGTGAGCAGGACTAGATAACCACGGGTCTTCAGCTTCTGGATGTCCACAATAAATGCTTCCATTCACTGACCACTAACAGAGGGTTATCTAGACTGGATACAACTGTAACAAACTGCGAGAAGTATTAGGTCAGAACAGGTTTTCATCCTCCGGAGGTTACCATTCACTGACAGCAAGCAGAGATACTGAAAATTGAGGAACAGAAACAAAAATGGCCTCATTTATCAAAACTGCCTATTACTAAAACTCCTTTTTTCTTTTATAATCTCTGGAAGGTTTTTGCTCCTCGTCAGCGCACGGAGAACCAGTGTCTTCTAAGAGCAGCGTCTAATGCCGCTCATCCCCCCCCCCCCCCCCCCCAACCCCCTGATGAGGAGCAGAAACCGCGCTGCCTACAGATGGGGGCCTCTGATATCCCGTGTCAATGACTTACAGGGGCTGCCTATAGGGGGCACTAGGGAGGGTTTATACTTGTATATAATGAGTGGCGCGGTCTTTGGGGGCTGCGTATTTTTCTCCTGTGATTCGGTCGCTGATTTGCTGCTTTATTTTCCTTTATTTTACTTCAAATGGAATTAAAAAGCTGCAGCCGCGATCCCAGCAAATCCTCCGGGGGTTCACATTCATTCCCATGTGATTTTATCTGGAAGTTTTCTGTGAATATATTGATGACCCCTCCTTAGTATACGCCATCAATATCCGATTGGTGCAGGTCAGACCCCCGGCACCCCCGCCGATCAGCGGCAATCCAGCGAGCGGCAGTACCAGCCACATCCACAACCAAATGTATGGCGCTGTGTCTGCTAAATAATGAGGGGGGCGCGGACCTCGCTGGAGCGCTGCGGCCCCTTCATGCAGCTGACCGCGGGGGTGATGGACTCCCTCCGATCTGTGATTGACGACCCAGTGTAAGGATAGACCACTAATGTTACAGTCCCCGAAAACCCCTTCAGGTGGGATCAGATCAGGGATTATGATGTTCTGCATGTTCTTCCGTTTTTTGGGGTATTTTCCGCACAGTGACGCCCTGTTGGCCCAGGTTTCTCGCTGACACATTGTCACGTTCCCTCTCCTTAGATTGACACTTGGTGTAAAGAGAACAGTTATGTGATCGCCGGCTACTATCAAGGTAATGAGCGGCTCAAAGACAACAGGTCAGTGACACGCGACATTCTTCTCACGGTAAGACACCGCGGCGACGCACCGTATCACCTGCTGCGCAACAACCCCAGATCCGCGACACGTCAAGTTCTTGTTGATACATTTGTTTCCTTGACGGTTTCATGAAAGTGGCATTAAGGGCTACACTTCTCCCGCAGCGCAGGTCACATGACCAGAGATCGCTGTCGTCCTTCCCGCATCACAATCCGAGTAAATGTGCCCGCGACACAACCGTCCCAAGAAATCAGGACCTGATGGATTATTTGTGACTATAGTGTCGTGTTTGTGGCAACCTGGGCGTCACGATGCGGCCACATTCACTTTCATCAACTTCGATGCCGGCAGTGCGACACGGCGATTTTTGGTCATGTAACCTGTGTCGCCCCAGCCTTACATGTGTGCGAATGTCTCATATATATGTGTGTGTATCCAGTATAGACTAGACCTATAGACTGGACCCTGGTACCTAGCCAGGATAAACAATGAAAACCTCCATCCTTTACACTGCAGGCAGCATCTAGCAAACTGGAAAATGGAGTAAATAGAAGCCAGGTTGATACATTGTAGCATGATATAGAAAGATTTCTATCGTTTTCTTTTTTTATTATCCAATCAGGAAACCGTCTGACTAAATGCAGTTTATTCCCTGTTTATATCATCTCTTGTGTTTGTATTTCAGTCTTAACCCGGTTGCGGAGAGAATCGCCTCCAGGATCGCAGAGGGGTACAGCGACGCAGCTTTAATAATGGTACAGAAATCCTGCGTTATCCAGCAGGGACCGGTCCTAGTAATCCGCCTGTCAGTGCGGGGGAGGGTGGAGTATTATATGGGGGGGATCAGCCGGTCAGTGCGGGGGAGGGTGGAGTATTATATGGGGGGGATCAGCCGGTCAGTGCGGGGGAGGGTGGAGTATTATATGGGGAGGTCTGCCTGTCGGTGCGGGGGAGTGTGGAGTATTATATGGGGGGGGGTTGGTGATCCTGCAGCGGTCATTGACTTGTATTGTCATTGCTCGTGTCCAGCTCTGAGTCAGGGGCTGCACGTTACAGGGAGAGGGGACCCGCTCCTGTCCTTAGTAGCCCCCACGCTGAGCAGCGCCCCCTGTGGCCACATTCCTCATCGCTGTTGTTTTTCCTGGGTGGTGGTATATCGGTAATGCTGCGGCTCTTCTGCTTTGTGTCCTCTATAGGTGGACAACTCCAGACTCTCTGTGGAGTGCATCGTCCCGTCCCTGCACGTCTACGAGCCCCATGATAATAGATGGAAGGCCCGAGACCCGCACGAGTGAGTACACGGAGTGACCGTAATATCCTCCCCTCCCCCTCTGTCATCAATGCGCTGTACAGAGGAGGCTGCGCAGCGCTGACACATTCAAGTTCTCTTATTATTACTCCTTATCTACACCTGGGAAAGCTGGGTGACCTCCCTCCTGAGGCAGCCATATTGCTGATCACTCCGCTTTCCTAGAGACCGACCACGCAAGGACTGACGTTCTGATAGGGGGCGCCTGTAGCTGAGGAATAAATCTGCCGTTTTTCTCCGTTTTCAGAGACGTCTTTGAGGACTGGCCGGAGGCTCAGCGGGTGACGTCCTCTCTCATGAACAACCGCGCTTACGATACCCTGGTGGATTTTGACAGCCACCTAGACGACTTACGCAATGACTGGGCCAACCCCGAAATCAACAAGTCCATCATTCATCTATGCTAAGGTGCCGGGAGCGGCCGCGGGCCCACGCTATGCAAGATGACCGCCGAATGTCGAAAGAGTCAAGTAAAAAAAACGTTTTCTACTGCCGGACGGGATTTGTTTCTGTAAACAGACATTGTTGTAATGGTTAAAATCTGGGGGCGCCTCTTAACTGCGCCCCATTCATGGGGTCCACCCGCGTAACCTCCGTCCACGCTCCACAAACTGGCGCAATAACTGGGCGGTTCTAGGATTCTGAGAACATCATTTATAAGGGGGATCTCCCGGATTGCGTTTTTAGTTTTTTTTCTTTTGATCAGACGATTTAATAGTAATAATTAACAAGTAATAGAAAAAAATCGTCCGCCATGATGGAAATAACGCGGACTCCGTGAAGGACCTCCCATGTACGAGGCTGCGCAATTATTTCCATTCTTTTTATCAGGTTTTTCATGAGACCAAGAAATCCCGAGACGGTGGCCAGTATATAGGGGGCTGCCGCCTGTAGATCGCTACCGGAGACTTTCTTTTATATATAATGTGATTACGTTTTCCTCCTTGCTGTCTGTCAGTGAATAGAAGAGATCGCTCCATTGCTACTATTTTTCCTCACGGTTTGCGGTCTTTTTGGACGCTCAGACCTTTGTCTCCTGTTCGTCGTCTGCCGCGGTCACTCCGGGTCTCGTTCTGAGCCTCACGCGCCGTCTTACACTGAAAGTCCGAATTCCTCCTAGAAAACCCAATCCTGACTGTTCCGTATAACGCGTTCTCTCCTCTGCGGGGGAACCGGGACCTTGCACGCTATTTTACAGACCAAACAAAATCTATTTTAATTTAACTTTGGTCGGGTGTTTGTTTCATGAAATAAATTAATAAAAAAATACAATTCTGAAATCTTTACAGTTTTGCCTTCAGACGCACAATTAATCTTTGGTCAATCGGGACCGTCTCATTTTACAGCTTGCTGTAAAGAATCTCATCTCATTATCACTAGTAGGAGGCTTAAAGGAGAACTCCACCTCATTATTTACACATAACCGCTCCATAACTGAGTAACTTTCAACTATATCTTACCGTCCATTCATGGCTTTCTGTTACCAGAGAGCAGTGCATTGTGGGAGCTCAGATAAGTGCGAGCTGTTAGGTCACATGACTGACAGAAGGGTGGAGCTAAAACACAGTAGTGTAGAGCCATAAGCTGCCCCCTGCACTATAAGGCCCTGTTCACACAGTTTTTTTGACGCAGAAACCGCATCCTGAAAACGCCTCCCATTGATGTCAATGGGAGGCGGAGGTGTTCTTTTCCAGAGAACGGTAAATCCGGCTCGCGGGAAAAAGAAGCGACATGCCCTATCTTCGGCCGTTTACGTCTCTGACCTCCCATTGACATCGATGGGAGGTAGAGAAAGCGTTTTTAGCTGTGTTTTTGCCCGTGTCGCTCAATGGCCGCCGGCGAAAAACGCAGCAAACGATCAAAATTTGCCTCAAAATTCCCTACGGAATCTCTCCACTGTAGTATTCCAGTAATAACCATCAGAATAGTGAGTTCAGCTCCGGAGTATACGGCCAGGTTCACACTTAGCGTAAATACTGTGGATTTTCCAAAATGGATTTTGTTGCGAAAAATCTGCAACATTAGGGCGAGTTCACACAGGGTTTTTGTGGCGTTATTTTTGACGTGGAAACCGCACCAAAAAATGGCCGAAATTGCCTTTTATTGATCTCAATGGGGGAGGTGGAGGTTTTTGTTTTTTTTTTATCTCGCAAGTGGGGAAAAAAAAAGCAAGTTGCGCTTTTTTTTCCATCTCTAACCTCCCATGGGAGGCAGAGACAGCGTTTTTCGCCCGCGGCACTCAATGGCCGCAGCCAAAAAACGCGGCAAAGAAAGTGCAGGCAGGGCAAAATCTGCCTCCAAATTCCTGAAGGAACTTTGAGGCAGCTTTTTCTGCCTGCAAAAAATCTTTGTGTGAACAGACCCTTAGGCGATGTCCATGGAGTGTATTCCTCCTCGCATTCACTTCAGCGGGAGGTTTGGGTGGATCCGCCGGAAGATCCGCCTCCCATTGAAATTAATTTGAGGTGTTATTTTACGGCAGAACGGCGGATGAACAAATCTCCACGGTAAAACTCTCAGGAATTGACCTGCGCTGCAGTTTTTTATTCCGCAA